>NW_021319099.1:987709-1008274 GCF_001605985.2 Dendrobium catenatum
GGGTGCCTTAGTGTTCAATTTTATGCAATTGTTCCTTAATGTCATGCAAAGGGTAATTAGTGATACATTTCATACAATTGTTACTTAATGTTATGCAACTGTTACTTAGTGTGAAAGGTCCAAAAGGTCATTAACCTATCATATGCATTTCTTAGCATATCATATGAAAGCATCTTATTATATTCATGCTACATAACTTGTGATTGTTGATGACGGAGTACCAAGATGTGGCTCTTTGAGCAAAGATGGCCTTTAAGGCAAAATGGAACAAAGAATGATATGTACCTGATCAGTACAATTTGGTACTCCGGGACGGATGTGTACATTATGACATTAAAGTTAAACATATGCAAATGTTTCATGTTCTCTCAAGTTAAGAAATCATATGTCATGTTTCAAGCTTTAAGCAAGTATGCATCATATCATGTTCAACATAACATTTAGACACCTATTAACTCATGTGTAGACTACTATTCCCCAAGATATGCTCTTTCAAATGTATACGAACTTTAGCTATAGTTGTTACTTGCTGAGCGTAGCTCACTCCCGAGTTTTGAGAAATTTTTCAGGAGAACCTACACTTAGGTGATGGCCGAACACCCGAGGTTTTCCTACAGTTGACGCGCAACGGGTGGCAGGTTCTTACTGTTGTTTTTAGTTATCATTTTTGGGTGGTTTTATCATGAATGAATAGATTAAGTGTATACCACCTTGTACATGAACTTCTTTTGTAATGGTTTTAAATGTTATATATGTTGGAAAAGTTTAGAGGCACTTTTAGTATTCTTGAATATCTTTAGAATTGCATGGAACTAATAAGGAGTACTTAAATTACATGTCCGATCTCGTTCCCGCCTCGTATCTACGAGCTAACCGGGCCGGGTCGTGACACAGGCAAAGTGGTAGCCATGATAGTCGTGGTAGTCATGGCTGTGGAAGTTAGAATGATGTTAGACGTGGTCGTTTAGAGACCATGCTCTCACTATAGTGGCGCCAATCACCCTTTAGAAAGAATGAGAGTTATTGGGCCAAATTTGAAAAATTTTCACTACATAGTATGCTTCTAGAATCTATATGCATGCTGATGGTTCTCCCATGATTATTATTCCTTCAAGTTCTATTATGATTTCTAAGGAGGAAAATGATTACCCAATTCATAACTCTCGAGCCTCTACCGCTACCTCGCATGTTATTTCCTCATATAGTTCAGATGCAGTTTCCTATTCAGTTGTCCTTGATTTTAGATTCAAGCGCATCCACTCTCATATGACAGGTAACTTTAAACTTTTATTTTCTCTGAACAAAATCTCACTTCATACTTGTCAACGGCGAATGATACACTATGACGCAAAGTTCCCCTTGGAGTCATGGCGCATAGCGCACGACATAGCATGTGCCATTTTGAACAGAGCACAAAATATAAAATAATTATAAATAAATAGGTATTAATATGAAATATTATTAAACTGAAACATAAACTATCATAATAATGAAAGAAAAAACAATCATGCATAAGTTCAAGTAAACAACACCTCAATCTCTTATAACTCAAAATATTATAATCATTTTTTTAAAAGCATAATATTTTGTAAGAGTTTAATCTATCTATAAGCAAGCAAATTCAAAGTCCATCTCACATGCTTGAAATCAATATAACGTTAAACATATAAATGGCAAATTTTGAAAACAAATAAAAGTACAGCTCACATTGGAATGTCTCATTATTTCAATGTAAGGTCAGTTGATTTTCAAACTTGTAAGTTAAAGCAAGTATAACATGAAGTTAACATGAAGAAATGAGAAACAATTAGACTACTTGATCACTTGGAGCAGAGAAGATAACCTGTAAGTTAAATCTAATGAGAAGAAATTAAACTACTTGATTTTCAAACTTGTAAGTTAAATCTGTTGTTTGTAAGAGATATAGATTGCTACCTTCTGGCTGAAATAAGAGAAGGCGTATGAATTAACTAATGGATAACAAAGAGAAACTATAAAACAAAAATGTAAATTAAAAAAAATCTTAGATTTAAATAAAGGATGTCAGGCTTATAGTACAGGCGTATATAAAAAATAACTTCATAATTTTAATTAGTAAATTAAAAAAAATCTTAAGTAAATTTATATTAATTTTTACTTATTTTGATAACAAAGAAATTAATTTTTCATAACACTATTAAATTACTAATTATTGGTTAATTACCAAGTTTTGCTAATTACAATTTAATTAACTAATCAAGATTGATATTGCCTGAGAGTTAATAACGTTACTGTACTATAAACCTTTAAATACAAAGTTAATACCAAATTCTTCATTTCAGAGAGGTTACTTGCTACCTTGTTTTTCAAATATCAACTATAATTACAAACAAAACCTAAATATTTTAACTAAATTTAATAATATTTCAAATCTAGCAAACCAATAGATTTTCAGAATTTATCTTATACAAGATTTATTAAATAAAGATTTAATTACAAGATTTGCTCACAAGATTAACTCATAAATTTTGAAATAAAAATAACGCCAAAAAATTAAAAATTGGAACATAATTCTTTCTTCTTAAATTAAATTAATAATAAAAATTACCATTCATCTGATAAAATTATTTAAGTTATTATCTGCAACTAAGAAACATAACATCAATCATAGACTTTAAATGTGAAATTAAATACTTTACCATTACATTTAAATTTTAATTGTTTAAGATAACAAATAATGTAGGCTTTTATATTTTTATGAAAAATCTAAATTAAATTAAAAGAGCTATGATGATAAGCATTTTTCTAAAAATTATGACAAATCCGTCGTACAAAAAATTGGTCTTGATATGTTACATGATGATAATTTATATGTCATACACATCCTAAAATAACTCAAAAAATTTAATCACAACAATCTTACATAAACAAAAATGCTACTTTCATATACTAACCTTCGATGTTCTTAGCTTGGCCCCTTTCGAATTTGTTGCACTCCTTCAACCCCTTCTCCACTACTCTTAATCATTGTTTAAAATTGCGCAATATGAGGCTCACCTTGAGACCCGCCTCAGCGCAATCTAGTAAAAAATGCCTCAAGGCTTATGCCTAGAGCTTTTTTTGAGGCTTACGCCTCAGCTTGGCTGAAGCCTGCCTTGAGGCACGCTTCGCCTTACTAGCGTGAGGCGTAAAAAATCACTTTCAACATTTATTTTCACTATACGCAATTTTGGATTTTGAGGCTTATGGCTCAAAATTCATTGAGGCTTACGCCTCATCTCACGAAAGAAAAACGCCTCAATACTAAATTGCGCAATTTTAAACCTTGCTCTAATCTAAAAATAAGTTTTGGTTTTCTCTTCAATCAACCAGCTTATTTAAAATAGGAAAAAGATGATTACTTTGCATATATTATATTCAATAACACATGCTAAATTATTGCACTTCATTGTTCTTCATTCAACTATAATAGTATTTTCAAACAATAATATAAGCCACTTGTCGGCCAATATTTCAAAAATTGCTTGTTTGGATTCTACGTTTAAAAAATGCATGCGTAAATTATATTAAATCCTGTAGAAACTACTGTTCCGGTGATGGTTGCCGGACAGAGAGACGAAGACAGAATAGGACAAGAAGAAGTGGATTCAAGAATTATTTCATTGGATGAATAAAGACTAGGTACAGATGCCTATTTATAGGCTATGCAGAATGCACTTTACATTTGTAGAAATCCTATTGGTTATGACTAATATGATTTACAGAGTATTAGAGCTAAACATAATTAATTTGGTGTTAACATCTCCCCGCAAGCTGACGATTCTTCCCTGAGCGTCAGTTTGGAGCGCAGCAGTTTGAAGCGAGGAGTTGGAAAGGGCTTGGTGAATATATCCGCAATCTGATCCACAGTGCTGATCGGAAGCAAGCTGATGGTTTTGTGATGAATATGATCTCGAATGAATCGCTGATCGATCTCTATGTGCTTAGTACGCGTGTGAAACACGGGGTTGTTGGCCAATGCAATCGCCGACGTGTTATCGCAGAAGACGGCGACTGGAGTTTCATGCTGAATGTTGAAGTCGCCGAGAAGACGCTTCAGCCAGATTGTATCCGCGGTGGCTGCCGCCAATGCCCTGTACTCCGACTCTGTAGACGACCGTGATACAGTCGTTTGTTTCTTTGCAGTCCAAGATACAAGATTTTCACCAAGAAATGTACAGAAACCAGACGTCGATTTTCTCGTGATAGGATGACCTGCCCAGTCTGCGTCCGAGAATGTTCGGAGATGAAGAGATGATTTCGTGATAGGTAGATCAAAGTAAATGGTTCCTTTGATATATCGGAGTAACCGCTTGAGAAGATAGAAGTGTATGGGTTCAGGATCTTGCATATGTTGTGACAACGTTTTAACAGAGTGAGAGATATCAGGACGCGTGATGGTGAGGTACTGAAGAGCGCCGGTGATACGCCGATACGTGGTGGCATCATCAAAGTGTTCTCAGTACTAAGTTGCGTAGGTTGTTTCATACATAATGGGTTAGAGAGGGAATTACATTTAGCTAAATTGGTTTGCTGGAGAAGAGATTGAGCGTAAGTGTGCTGAGAGAGAAGGTACTTATCTTTTGAAGTTTGAATATGAATTCCGAGAAAATGGCTAGCAAGTCCCAGATGTTTCATGGTGAATTGGGCATTTAATTTGTGAAGAAGATGCGAGATTGCCTCATTGTCATTTCCTGTGATGAGGATATCATCTACGTACACAAATAAGAAAAACTGAATGTTCTGCCGGCGATATATCAGAAGAGAGGGATCCGCCTTGCTGTGCTGAAAGCCGATGTTGAGAAGATGATTAGTGAAGGTAGTATACCACTGCCTTCGAGCCTATTTAAGCCCGTAAATGGCTTTCTTTAGAAAGCATACGTGATCAGGATAGTCATTATCTTCAAATCCTTTTGGTTGTCGCATGAAGATAGTTTCTTGTAAGTGACCGTGGAGGAAGGCATTCGTGACGTCTAGCTGCTGCAAGGACCACCCGTGATACAGAGCGACCGTGAAGAGTACCCGAATAGTAGGAAGCTTCGCGACTGGACTAAAGGTTTCTTCGTAGTCTAGACCGTGCTTTTGACGATTGCCTTGAGCTACAAGTCTGGCCTTGAACCTTGCCACCGTGCCGTCTGAGTAAAATTTCTTGCAAACTGTCCATTTACAGTCGATAATGGAAGCATTTGACGGTGGTGAAACCAGGATCCAAGTGCCTTGCTGTTGAAGAGCAGCAAATTCTTCTGCCATGGCTTGACGCCATTCGAATTGCTTGCTTGCTTCAGAGTAGCTAGTGGGAACAGCTTGTTGATCTGGTGAAGTTATCTTATGAAGCAGATTCATACGCGTAATGAGTTCGAGGGAACCCGTTTTGAGTCGGGTCGTCATGGGATGATGAGTGGGTGGAGCAATGAAGGTAGGTTCTGGAGCTGAAGTGGGTTGGACCTGTATAGACGAAATAGTATTATCTGTGGAGCTATTGTTAAGTACCTGTGGGAATATCTTGGAGGAGGGATGAGTCGATCGCGGGGGGGTTGCTTCATGAGCTTTGGAGATTGGAAGAAGTAGGGGAATGGGTACTTCTGGATTGGGAGTCTTTGGAGAGTCTTTTGTCTGCTGAAAAGGAAACAGATGTTCTATAAATTGGACATGCCTAGAAATAGTAATCTTATTTGTTACATGATTTAGGCATTTGTATCCTTTGTGCCTATCCGAGTACCCCAAGAACACACATGTTGTTGAATTTGGCTGCAGTTTGGTAGATGAATGCGGAGGAAGATGCGGGAAACACGCACAGCCAAACGTGCGCAAGTGGCCGTAATCAGGTGTCTTATTGAACATGAGTTGAAGCGGAGTCTGATGCCCAGTTGTCGGCGAGGGAAACCGATTGATAAGATGAACAGCCGTGGATACAGCTTCTGGCCAGAATATGTGAGGTATAGACGCAGTGTGAAGCATAGTTCTAGCCGTGTCAAGAATGTGCCTGTGCTTACGCTCTGCGACGCCATTCTGCTCCGGAGTGTAGGGGCAGGACACCTGATGGTGAATGCCCTTGGATTCGAGCTGCTTTAGGAACTGAATATTCACGTATTCGCCGCCACCATCAATGCGAATAGCTTTTATTTTGTGTTCCGTTTGATTTTCAATAAATTGAATAAAAGAAATGAATGTATGCGAAACATCAGATTTAAGTAAGAGCGGAAAAATCCAACAATAACGCGAGTAATCATCAATTATAAGCAGGTAATACCGAAAACCCTGTTGCGCCGTGACCGGGGAGGGTCCCCATACATCAGAATGCAACAATTGAAGCGGTTTATGAGAACGAGTAACAGAGGTATCAAATGGTAGTTTATGACCTTTACACATTTTACATGACGTACAAACAAATGAATTAGACGAAATGTGAAGACTAGGATTGTTTTTAGAGATTTGCTGAAGAGTACGAAGTTGAGGGTGACCCATTCGCTCGTGCCAATTGATTTTCTTGGTCTGTACAGCAGACATAGCGTGCTGAGAAGACGATGACTTTGGCATAGCAATGGGGTATAAGCCGTTCCTACACAGACCGTTGAGAATAGTTTTGTTTGTTTGTAAATCCTTCAAAAAGAACCCATTAGGAGTAAAAATAATGGAAATGTGATTAGCAGACACCAGTTTGGAAATGGAAATAAGGTTATGGGATATAGCAGGTATGTGAAGAAGATTGGAGAGAATTAACTTACGATCTGGTGTGGGAAGGAGACCAGTGCCCGAATGAGCTATCGGGACTGATCTACCATCCCCAACCATCACCTGATCAACACCTTGGTAAACCGATTCTGTGGGCTCCAAAAATTCAGCCCCAGCCTCCCCGCTTCTTTTCTTTTTATTCGGCGAGGGAGTTTTAACTGATAAGTTCCGAGGTAAATTTTGGAAGGCAGATGGGTTTGTAGATAAGACACTACCCAGAGATTTTGCCCTCATTTTGCGAGGACTTTATGATCTGAGTTCTGGTTTCCTATAGGCGCAAGCCCCTATAGTTAATTACCCCTCCCGATCACGAGAGAGAACTTTCGATTAAGGCTAGTCGTCAATCAAATACGTATAAATATGTGGTATCTATCCTATAGTAGCAGCATGAATTTGGATTTGGAAATTTGGAGAATTTGAGAATTGAAAGGTTTGGAGTATTGGGAATGGAAAATGGTTTTTGAATTTGTCTATGTTGATTAATATTTTAAAATAATAGAAATCTTGCACCATCTTGCACCTTTAAAGCGGATGGTGGAAGGTATTATGAGCTCCGACAAATCCCATGGTTCCTTCGTCCCGGGCCTATCTGCGGTCCTTCTACTTAGTCAAGGAGTAGTGACCCAACCTGACAGGTAGGATCCTGTCGGCAGCCTGGGGTTGCTTCGTCCAAGGGGACCTTGCAGACCGGGGTTGAATATTGCCTAAGGGACAAATTTGAATCCATCTTAGCTAACAGAGGGCTTTGTGCCTATCGATCATATCCTATTGTTCATATCTCATGATTTGATGCCAATATGGAACGTAACGCGCTGCGCCATAACCGGTATATTCGTAGGGTCCATTTGCGGGAAAAACATCGGTTCAGAGGACCCGAATCGTCGTAACCGTTTAATCCCTGCAGTGCGATTGGCACAAGACCGCCGGTTAGAGGATTACTACACGCCTTGACTGGCAGGAATGTTGATGCAATGGATCCAGTGATATTTCTTACTAGGCATTTGGCTCTTTGGAAGCTAAGAGTTTATATTGAAATTTGTCCACGCCGGCAAGACTGTTCGGAGGGCGGATGGATTTGCTTTGAGTGATTGATGGTTTGATTTCGAATTTAAATATCTTGGAATTTGGATTTTGATAGACACTTAGTGAGATTTAAAATATTGTAACCCCTCGGTTGAGATCTGCATTCAACACGGCCTTTATAGGGTGGTTGGGGTCATTTTAACTTTATGGATTGAACCTTGTCAACTCTATCGGGCTGTCGACAAGGATCGGGTTCGTAGGCTTTATGCCTTGTTCATGAATTTTCTTGATTTTAGGCCTTGAAGGCCTAAAAAGAATGTATTTAAACAATACACGGTTGCTACAACGGTGTATTTTGTTAGGTATAGTTCGAATCTTGTCGACTTCTATATCCGTATAGAATGATCGGATTCGAACTTGAATTCCACTTTCAACCGTGTAGCATCCATAGGCGTAACGGTTGACCAATAACACGCTCGCCAGGCCCTCGGGTGTGAGATTGTATTTACCCCTTGTGTACCTAGTGTATTACCAAAACTAGGTGCGCCGTAGGGTTTTTGGAATATTTGTAAGTTGGTGCATATATTTGTCATTGAATGCACAGCATTTCCTTGAAAAGCTTATACACGCCTTATTGTATGCTTTATTAAGTGTTGTAGATCCGCTGCGTGCTAGTCTTGATATTCACTCCCCCCCTTTCTCATTCACCGGGGGAAGACTTCCCGTATTTGAAATTGTTGCTTTGAAGAAACTCCCTTTGAGGTTGTCAGTTGAGTGGACTCATTATTTCTGGAGTTGTGGGCACCAGAACTTTTCTTCTTATTATAGAACCAAAAGAGAACTTTGGAACACCAGAAGTTTGGTTCTAATTTTGTTCAAACATTTCACCCCTTTCTGCCGGTGTCCTTTTCGTACATAGAGTCGCCTCTTTACTCAACCACTTGCTTAGAACTTGTATCACCAATTCGTTAGAGATATCTGTACTTGTGTCCACAGATTCATTTACTTTCAATACACTGGTATCCACAAATATCCATTTGCAGGGGACTGGCATCTACTACGACCTCCTGAAAATGTTTGTAGAAGACCCATTATTCTGCATCATATCCACTCACCAATTCGGGTTGTTTGATTGTATCTGTTTGTAGGGGGGCGATCCTCCATCATTGGTCTGCCTATTACCTTCTCAATCAACAGGCATTTGTAGGATTGTCGTAGGAATTCATGCATCGTCTTATTCGCCACGAGTCCCCCTTGTTTGTTTGTATTGAAGTATGTTCAGGCTCTTGATGAACCTCTCCTATTTGAATCCCATCTCAAACGGAAGATCGTCGTTGCATCTTATGAAGCAAATAGCTTGTTATCTTGTATTAGCATCAAACAGTAGGCCGGCCCCCTTTGTGGTTGCATTTTATAGAAGACCGTGAAAACTCGCTTAAGCTCTTGTCTTCAACGATCTTAAACATTCAATCGATACAACCCCAATGACACAACCAGAAACACCTCAGTAAATGAAAAACCAAAGAGCGATTCAAAGAGAATGTACAGGTCTTCTTGAAGTCCAACTCAAGTTCTTGCTTGAGTTCAAGTGATTTAGAATTTATTTAGAATGCAATAGTCAAGTAGTCTGGTTTAATCCTTTCATTTTCAAATTGATTTTGAGCCAGTCCTTGTATTATGTTGAAATTTCGTATTGCATTTTATTCAAGTTTGAATTTGAACTTTTTAGAAATCATTTGAGTTTGTTCAGGTTCAAATCCTTGTTCTTTGTTGTTCGTGCAAGTCCTCTGGGTCATTGGTTCAAGTTCTGTGTATTTTTGTTCGAGTACGAGTCTCCTGTTGTTTTCGTATTGCTGCTCAAATGATGTCTCCAAATAGTTTAAAATCTTGCATTTCAGTAAAATTTTATAGCACCAAGCATATTCCCCGTTGTGGGGGAAATTGGGGAGCTGGCCTTCCCACCACGCTACTAGAGCGTGTATGTAGTGTCTTAGACAGCCGGGCTAAATTTTCATCCCCCACGCTACAAGAGCGTGTATGGGCCTTCAGCAGTACCCGTACAGAACAGCAGTGACTCCCACACGTACTAAGAGCGTTATAGGGCTCTCCCACCTCGTCGTATGCGTCGCCACCGGGCACCCTCCTACCGTGCTACAAGAGCGCGTATAGGTGGTTCTCCGGTCCGCTCAAACGTCGAGAACGGGGTTAAGAAAATTTATACCTTTGGACCGGCGGCATTGTTGGCTCATAGATCGAGGCAAGAGGGTAGTCAAGCATCCTCTCTTTTTTTTTAGATTATATTTTATATATACTTATTTTATTAATTTATCAATCATATTATTTAACTATTAGTATTAATCATAAATTAATTAATTAATTGAATCAAATATAATTAATAATAATTAAACATAATTAATCATAATTAATTATGATTAATTAAATACTGATTATAATTAATATAATTAATTATAAATGATTTGATTAATTATTATTAATTTATAATTAAAATTAATTAATTAATAATAATAATAAAATACAATAATCCCTCTCCTTCTCACTCTCGGGCTCGGCAGTGTCACAGGATTTGGCCGAACAAGCGCGCGGAAGGGATCGAATTACCTTCACAGTATGAGCTCCCGTCGTCTCCTCCGATCAAAATGTCGTAACTTCCGAGCCGCAGGAAGGGAAAGTCGTTCAAGGAGCAAAGTCGGACAAGCCACGAAAGAGCTGGAGAAGCAGCACCGAAGGGGAGAAAGTTTTCTTCGGAGTCAGCGAGCACCTGTGTGCTTCCGATCAAAATGTTGTACTTCCGACCCGACAGAGAGGGAGTCCGGCCGAAGGAGCAACGTCGAACAGCAAAGGGAGGGCCGGAGAAGAACGTGCGACAGAGAGAAAGTTAATTCACAACCGGCGAGCTCTGTTCTTGCACCCGATCAGAATGTCGTAACTTACAATCCGACGAGAAAGGGAAAGTCGGCGGAAGAGCTTCGTCGAACAGCCACGGAGGAGCTTCCGATCCTTCTCACAGTCGGCGAGCTCCGTTCGCTGCTTCCAACCGAGATGTTGTAACTTTCGATCGACTGGAAGGGGGAGTCGTTGAGCGTAGCCGAACAGCAGGGAGGAGTCGGGATCATGAGAGAGTGAGAGAGGAAATTGAGAGTAAGAGAGCCTGAGCTCTCTCATTTCTTCGGTCTTTTATGAGGTAGAGGAATCGTGTGAAGTCGTGTATAGACCCGACGTTGACGCACGAAGCCATGAAGCGGGATGTCCGAATGCAGGATTTTCGGGATTTGCGATCGTTTGAGTCGGCGCCGGACGTCCTCACAGGTACGCAAAAGAATTTTTTTTTATTTGCTTTTGGCTGCCGTATACAGGTCAACAGATTCTTGAAGGAGTTGATCATTCCTGTTGGTCAGGTGCGTAGAGGCTCCAGAGTCGAGATACCAGTCCGTGGAGGATGCTTCATTGGTTGCAAGCAGTGCTGTGTTGTTGTCTGACTGCGGTTTTGGTGTGACGTAGTTGGCGTTAAGCCGATGCCAACAAACGTCGGCAGTATGTCCTCTTTTCTGGCAGATTTGGCATATGAGCGAGGATTTTGTATTCTGTTTCTGAACGGAGACAGGATTCGTCTGAGATCTACCACGACCACGGCGTCCGCGACCGCGATATGCATAGAGTGCGGTTTGTGGTTCTTGATGTATGGTCAAACGCAGGGAATCAGCTTGAAGATGTATTTCTTCACTGATCAGCATTGCGTAAAGATTGTCGAGTTTGAGAGGTGATTGCATTGTCCGGACAGTTGTCTTGAAGGATTGATAGGAAGGAGGTAGCCCGTTCAAGATGTGGAGTATGATATCCTCTGTGTCGATAGAAGATCCGGCTGAAGCTATGTTGTCGACAATCTTCTTGACTTCTGTGAGGTAATTTTGCATAGACATGTTTTTCATAGCAATATTGTGCAACTCATTCTTAAGTTGCATTACCTTGGATTTGTTCGCAGATTGAAAACGCGTTTGAAGAGCTTGCCAGATTTCACATGTCGTTTCAAGTTGCATTACGTAGGGAAGCACTGGTGCCGATATTGTTGAACATAGCGCTGCCGCAAGATTCTGATCGGTAAAGTGCGATTGGGTGGTGGAATAAATCATCGAATTGAATAACTGATTTAAAGAGAAACCGTGAAATGTTTTTTAGGTTTCTTTCCAATTCATAGTTTTTTAAAAACGTGATTAAATTTAATAATTTGCAAAACCCGTTAATTGATTTTACGATTCTACATCTTTTAAAATTTAATCCAAATTAAGCTCCTTTAAATAAATTAAATTACTAATTCACTCCTTTTAAAAATTAGGCCTTATCAATATTCTTGCCCTCTACAGCTAAAATGGTGTGTTTATATATGACTCATCAACGCGTCAAATAGAAGGGCTACGAAGGAGAATAATAGAAAATGCACTCATATCCTGTAGGCACCACTCACATGAGTCACGACCTTAGTCTACCCTTACTTAGGGAAGAAACCTTGGGCAAATAGGGAAACTTAAAATGGTAAAACTCAAGTGTAGAATGAGATGTGGAATTATGGAACTAAGAGTGTTATGAATTGGGAGTAAAATCCTAAACTAACAGATAAATATATAATATATTATTGTTAAATAAGTAATTAAACAAATTCTATCCAAATTTAAATTAAATAATATATAAGCGGTCCTCAAGCTTAATTTCAAGCCTTGAAAAAATTACTTGTTTAATGTTCGCAAGCATAAATAAATGAGTTGGACTTTGTTCATCCCGTGCATTAACTCACTTCCAATCCTACAAAGCTCTAGGTTAGACTTTTATCTATGTATGAAGTTGAAGCTAATTGGTATATATGACTCAGTTTAAAGGGGAGCAATTTATTAGGAAGATTTATCAATAGCATGAAGTGATTATGTCTGGTAATATATTTGATACCCACATACTTCATAATGTATTTCTCATTTATTTTGTTTCTTTTTGTATTCTCCGATGAACCTACTTATTGATCAAACATATTTCGTTTAAGATATAGAAAACTCTTTCCTCAAATAGTAAGAGAAGACAATCAAATATATGATGCTATTAACCTGAATAAAGAACATGGTGAGATTGATTTACATTCATCTAAAGAACATGGAGAGTAACTGAACAAATTAACAAAAAAAATTCTACAAAAAGGGAAGTTGAAATATGCAGTCTGAGAGGTTTTGAAATAGAGAAGAACGTTAAAAAGATCTGGGAAAACAGAACTACTGCCAGCCTCGCAATTAACGGCCAAACCCTTTACCCTTCTTTAATCTTTTCTCTATGCTATATCAAAACATGATTAACAAAAAGACATGCCATGCTAAATTATAAATAAAGTAATCGGTAGTGATAAGATAGACTAGAGGAATTCCGTAAAGCCATAATTCTGGAGAAATTGGGTAATCTGTTTTGCCTAATACATAATCCGTTAAGTCTAAGAAAATTCAATAAATACCTTTCTAAGTTCTTCTGATAATAAAGTTTTCAGATATTAAACATCCATGCCGTTGCAGTAATAACAAATGAGTTCCAGCATGTGAGAGAAATTGGCTTGCCAACCAGCAGGTCAAGGGCTCAGCAGCAAGGCAATAATTCGTAATGGCTGGTGACCATTTCATCAGTTGAGTTTAGTAATAACACATTTAAAAAATTTCATCTAACCCATACAAAATCACTTCAAGCAACAACACATTCACCAATATCTAATTGTTTTAATTCTCTGAAACATTAAGCACATGCACAGAACATCAAAAAAGAAGTAGCTTTGGCCTTCCACGTAAAATTACTACAGAAAAGTGTTCATTAAATAAATATATTGCATCCTGCTGACAGATAGAAGCAAAAGAAAATTATAATAGTACATATTAAAGAAAACGAAGACTAAGAAAATTCCATTTTATAAGAATTTTAATGAATTATCTCAAATGCGCTTTAAAATAAACTAGCCATATGATATGTGCTCGTTCATAATATGTATGGTTGGCAATTGAAAATTGGGCGGGGGCGTTTTCAACCAACTGTGAATGCATCAAAGAATAAAGAAAGAGACCCAGTTAAGCTGCCAGACTGAAGGACCGAAATTATGACCAATGCTCAAATAAACTTTACATTTGACACACAGCATTAAAGCACGCCAAGAAATGCTTTTTGAGCTGTGTTCCACATGGACTCTATCATATATAAGCATATTTCCTTGCAACTGTAACGTAAGAATTTCAGTAAGAGAAGTTGAATATTTAATCCAATAAATAATTAACTAGTCCACAATTTTTTTGTCAAAACGAGAAAAGGAATTCAAGCAGAAAGAAAAAATTTTCCTTAGTAGCAGAAATTTTAATTAGATTGTTCTGGACAATATAAGAAGGGATAGTATGCTAGTAACCAGAAGGGGATACTCATAAGAACCAGCTGAATAACGAAAAGAAAAGGAGTGCGTCTCAACAAATGTTCAAAATTAAAATGTCAAATATGCAACTAAAATATTTCCAGTGGAAGTAAGCTATTTATTGTCATTTAGAGTTGAACATTTGGGCTTTTCTTAGTATGAAAAAGTCAGTGAAACCATCTACTGATGCTCGTAGCTTCTGCAACGGCTGTTTAGTAGCTTGGTTCATATCAATAATGCAATTCAGGAATTATGCTAATGTTGACCTCTGTATAATACCCAAAGGAAATTAAAAAAAAAAAAAGAAATCATACCTTAGCTCTGTCGAATCCCCGAAATCCTGCTCATATACCTCGTTTCGTCGAGGGAATCCCGTAAATCCTGCTGCGAGTGCGTCTCTTCCCGTATATCTCGTGAGCTTGCCCCGATTACACATCCGCTCGAGTCAATAAAATGAAGACGAAGAGAGGGGCTTCGTTTCGGCTTCTTCTCGCTTTGATCCCGTCGACCTCTACCCCAGTCGGCCTACACCCGAGCATAATACGACCTCCCTCCTCCCTTTCATCCAACTCCAGCAACAAACTCAAACTTCCCATTCAAAATTCCACACCCTTCTTCCCATCTGATCTTCTAGCCGGACCCAACCCTGCATCCTGACCTCAAACCAGCAACCATACCTCCGAGCTCGCAAGACCTCTCCCATAGCCACGACTCCAGCAGCTCTTTGACTCCAATCTCTCTTCCGATTTCTACCTCCCCCAGCCCTATTTTTCCAAACCGAAAACCTTAAGGCCACCGACCCCCTCTTCATCATCCAGCCACTGATCCAGAGAGAGAAAGAGAGAGAGAGAGAGTTTTTTCTCTAACCTAGCCAAGATCCATCTCTGTCCTTGTCGATCAAGGCCCGGTCTCCATAGGTTCCTGCGACCTCCAAAACCACAAGCAGCTGGCCTCCATCTAACTCCAGATCCATCTTGCTAAACTCCTGCACTAGCTCCTGCCGCAAGACTCACGAAGCCACGAGACCTCTTAACCGAAGTCTTCTATATCCTCGATCTCCACCAAGCCGAAGCCAACCCCGAGCTCCTCACCAAATCTCCCTTTCATACCTGAAGTCGACCGATCCCTCCTATCCATTCGACTTGTTCTATACAAGACCTATCCGATCTCTACCTTTTTAAATCCACCTACAGCCCTCTCTCCTCACCTGACCCCTCTTTAATCTCACACAGGTGGTCACTCACTCTACCCCACTAAATGTATTTTATGTTGGCATTAATATTAGGATTATTTCTATTATTAATCATGGTTTAAAATTGCGCAATATGAGGCTCGCCTTGAGGCCCGCCTTTGCGCAATTCTAGTAAAAAGCGCCTCGATGCTTACGCCTCGAGTTTTTTTTATGAGGCTTGCACCTCAACTTAGTTGAGGCCCGCCTTGAGGCTCGCCTCGCCTCACTGGCATGAGGCTTACGCCTCACGCTATATATATTAAAACTTACATAAATCTTGAAGTAAATGCCGGACATTGGACTCTATAGGAGAGGAGGAAGGGGAGAGAGTAATTCACCATAATGATGATTCAAATGAAGAACCCCTTAATGATGACAGTGCTAATGACTTATGAGTTCTTATGTGATATGTCATTGCTATTTATTTTTGGAAATTGGAATTATATGTTTATGAAAAGAATATTGGGATTTGGGAAAGATAGAATTTTGAGTTGAACTATATTTCATGTTGTCTTATTATTGAGATATTTTGATTTCATTTCAAATCTTATGTTTTTTTATGTTTTATATTATTCACTCATTAGTATATAAAAAATTTATCAATTTATGTTTACACAATCTTTTGATTTTGAGGCTTACGCCTCAAAACGCCTTAAGGCTTACGCCTCGCCTCACGAATGAAAAACGCCTCAATACCCAAATACGTAATTTTAAACATTGTTATTAATGTTAGTAATAGTATTATTCCTCTCATGCTAATATTATTACTGTTAATAATATTAATGATGTTATTAGTAATATTAATAATAGTAATATATTTATTCTGTTGTTATTATTGTGCATATATATAATATAAAAAAAGGAAAGAAAAAAAAGTGTTGTCTCAATTTTTGTACCCTCCACATCGCCGATCGCCAAGGTATAACCTCCTACCTAAACTTGGGAGAACCCACCCTCGGCACTTGCAACGGGACGAATAACCACCCATGTACGCTTTTCTTAACACGGTGGGAGGAAACTCGTCACGGTGCTTGTGGCGAGGCGGGTAATCCCCCTAAAGTCCTTTTTCGGTGTTCGTGGCGCGCCAAGGGACCACCCATGCACGCTTTTCTTAGCATGGTGGGAGGGAACTTAGTGCAGTGCTTACAACGAAGTAGGTGATCCCTGTGCGCGCTTTTCTTAGCACGACGAGGCAATAAAGAACTATTTTTTTTCAAAAATTTGCTTTTAAAAAACCAATGCAGGCCTTTCTTGGCATGGTGGATGACAAAAAAAATTACCGCCGCGGTGTCTCACAAACACCAACCGTGCACGTCTTTCTTGACGTGGCAGGTAGGCGGCCTCTTGATTTTTTCCCCTAAGTAGGGGATATGCCGAGAGGCTGCCAAAATTTTGTCTGAAATAAGACAAGAACTTGAACTCCAACTTAAATAAATGCAAAGGATTATGACTTGAATACAACATCAAACTAAATTAAGCTTAATCAAATAATGTTTGATGAACAATGACTTGAACTTAAACTAAATTGAGAATTCAAGCTGAAACCAAACGAGTTGATCTCAAATGCAAAGAACTTAGTGTGGACTCGAACGAACATGAAGGACTTGTGTAAGACTTGAGTTGGACTCAAGCTGAACTTAACTTAACTTAAACTTGAATGTGATATGAGCTACAATGACTTTGAATTCAAACTTGGATTAGAGTTTGAACTTGACAAAGAACTCAAACTTGAATCATATGCAAGAGAACTTGATTTGAACATAAACAAAAGAACTTGTAAGCTTGGACTTGATTGGAATCAAGCATGGTGGGTATGAATATGAACTTGAACCTCACTTAACTTAAATAAATCATGAAATGAATGATTTGAACACAAGCAAAGGTGTTGAAGACTCATTTTGGGACCAAACTAATTGAGATCTTAGTGGATATGACTTGGACCATTTGAACTCAAAATTCAAATGATCAAAAGACTCAAATCAAAGTTGATTTGAACTTGACTTGAATCAAAAGACCACATGAAACTCAAGAATGATAAATCTTCAGTGTACATAAATGGAATCCAATCAATTTGAAGCATTTGAACGATTGCAAGCAAGTATCAATAAACAAATTATCATGTAGACCATGAACTATTCTTAAAGGCATGTTGTTATAAAGGATCTTCAACTTACACATAAGCAATGTGTAGCCTAATGTCCATGTCAGTGGATCCATAAGTTCATTCAAAGAAGTTGGATAGCATTTAACGAAAGAAGCCCCCAATGAAAGATATAATCCGTCTACAATGATTATGCCAATCTAGATGCTGATGTTAAGTGGAAATAATGATAACGTTCTTATTCATGTCATAAGCCTTCAAGAAATATAATGGGTATAGTGATTTACTATTTGTTATACACAATAAATGCAGCATGCTTGCAAACATCGAGGGAAAACAACTTGATTACAACAGTGTATTAGTGTGTTCATGGATAGAACACCAAAGCTCATACACAACTAATGTCACTCAAGTGTAAACAAATACACAAAACTCCCTCAAATGACAATAACCAGCACATATGAAGAAATGGATGGTGAGAAATACAACAAATGCAAAATCCTTCAAGTCATTGTAGAAGACTTCATATACGCAATACACTATCTACAGACAAATATTGAAGAACTTTGATAAATGCAAGAGCCCTTATAATACATTGAAAAATCTGCAATACATACAAGTTCTCTACGAAGACAGATGTATGCGTCACCGTAGCTTATATAAACATAGGTACACAAATGGGTAAGCGTAATTATAAACCAGCATGGGCCCCGATGAGCGTGTTATTGGTACACATGTGACGTCTGGAGATGTTACGCGGGTTATTAAATTTAAACCCGATCCTCCTAAGTAGGTAAAAAGGAGTCAACAGGATTTAATTATCAAATGCCCCCAAACACCCGCATGGGTCCCGGCGAGCGTGTTGTAAGTACACACGTGACGTCTATGAATGTTTCACGGGTTAATAAGTAAATTCAAGTTCGAACCCGGTCCTTCTATGCAGATCAATAGGAGTTGACAGGGTTCGAACCATTAAATAAATATACGATCGGTAACCAGTATATTTATTTTAAAGCATTCATATTTCAAGACCTATAACAATATGAATTCACAAATAAAGACATAAAGCCTACGGAACTCGATCCCCTATCGGCAAGTTAATAGGGTCAACAAGGTTCAAGCTTTAAATGGAAATAACCCCAAACACCCCGATGATGGCCGTGTTGAACAAAATCTCAACCGAAGGGGTTCACAAACACCTTCAAATGCATTCCAAGCTCCACCCAAATACCCACATAATCCAAAACTCCACAAATCCCAAAATCCAGATATTTAAAATTGAAATAAATCTATCAACACTTAAAGCAAAATTCATCCACCCTCCGCAACAGTTTGCCGAGGTGGACAAATTCGAAAAATATTTTGGCCCACAAATGGCCAAATGCCTAGTCGAAAATATCACTAGGATTCATTCTCAAATAGTCTCCTTCCATTAAGGACGTTATACGTGTCCTCTAACCGGCGATTTTGCCGCAAAATGGCACCGCAGGATACACGGTTATGACCCGGGGCCCTCTGAACAAAGTGGTTTTGCCGCCAAATGGCACCACGAAATACTGATTATGGCCAGAGTCAATATGTTCCTTAGTCGCATCAAATCCTTGAGATATGAATCAGTGGGATATAATTGATAGGGCACAAAACCCTCTGTTTGCTAAGGTGGATTCAAATTTGTCTCCTTAGACAAATATTCCCCCAAGGTCTACAAGGCCCCCTTGAATGAAGAAACTCATGGCTGCCGACAAGGATCCTTCTGTCAAGTTTGGTCGACTACCACCTCTGACTAAGTAGACCATGGACAATGATGTCCCGGAACGACGGAACCATGGGATCTTGATCGGGTCTATCATCCATTCGTCCACCATCTGCTTTAAGTGCAAGATGGTGAAATTTCTATTTTAAATATCAAACTTTCCAAATATACATACCTATGCTGCTACTATATGCTTGATACTACGTATCTTGCGCCTATAGGAAACTAGAACTCAGATCATAAAGTCCTCGCAAAATGAGGGTGAAATCTCTTAGTGTTTTATCTACAAACCCATCTGCCTTCCCAAAATTTACCCCAGAACTTAATTCCGCTAAAACTCTCTTGCCGAAAATAAAAGCATCAGTAAAGCGGGCGGAGGCCGGGGCCAAATTTTCGGAGCCCACAGCTAAGCCATCCAGTTAAGGAGTGCCTTTATTAATTTCAATTTTTTGTTCCTGCATGCTAGCTTAGCTTAGAACAAATAAGTACTACTGTAGCTCTGGACAATTATAATTAAATAAGGGAAATTTGATTTTATGCCTCATAATAGTCATAATAGGTCAACCATCCCCTTTAATTAATTTCTCTAAAGAAATATGCCCAAAAGTTTATTTCACACCAAAATGCCCATCTTATATTCAAGGACTACGTATTGAAGTCACTCACAAACAAAATTTCTTCAAGTAGGATCATATTCGAACCTTAGATCAAATCATTCTTAGAATAATATTCATGTAATAACCTAGATCGAACCGCTCCAAGCCTTCCTTTTAAAGAGGCAAACTCGACTGACTCCTAACACACACAATAAGTACCCCCATTTTACAGGACAACAAGCTTGTCGTACCCCTTCGCACTATCAATTCTCTCTCCAATTACACAAATAGCACAATTTCACCCGCCTCCCAAGATTCTACCACTTGTTGTAGCCCTCTTTGTTCGATTTACGATGGGGTTGAAGGTTAGGGCATCCACATCTTCTCCCTCTCACAATCGTTGCTCCTATTCTCCTTCCCCTCTCTCAACTGAAAATCTCTCCCCTCTCCTTCCTCTTCACCTTTTTCTCTAGCAGTTGCCAAACCCCGCAATCATCGAATCTCTCCACTCTCATCTCTCTTCATCTCACTCTTAACCGTTCCCAAAATAGCAACCACTATTATAGAAGGTTCCTCTTCTCCTTTTTAGATTGAGAAGGACTTGAGAGTGTGTTCCTCCTACATTATTGATTGAACATCAACATGATTAAAAACTTTGTGTCACTCTCTTATAAGTAA
>NW_021319099.1:1008300-1065767 GCF_001605985.2 Dendrobium catenatum
ATATATATATATATTTGTATGTTAATCTCTATGTTGATCTCTATCATAGATCTATTTGTATGCATGCACTCCTATTGAATGTAATAGATGTTATTTTTGCAAATCATAATTTATTATAAAATAGTAGTTATCAAATTGAATACATAATACCATTGAATTTTTGTTTATGAAAATATAGAAATTATATGTATGTATGTAGGTCAGTAAAACCCTATTAGATATTGGCTAGCCAAACCGACGAGCCCAAAAGTGATCACTCTATAGAAAATCATTGATTTCCTTTTGCATATGTGAGCATGTATTGATATTGCATTAGTGGTTGTTTGACATACACATTAACTTTTCTCATAGCAGGTCCTACCAAAGTGCTAGTTGGACCATCATAACAGGAGCAGAAGGATATTTGTATTTGGTATTTCATATTTTGTAGTAGGCTATTCATACTTTCTTTTGAGAGTTAATTTTATTTTGATAGTTGTTTCTTTCAAAGGATTCATGTAGCCATCCCCACATAGTGGGATAAATGTTTGTTGTTGTAGTTGTTGTTTCTTTCAATTATTTTTCTTCGCACATAATTATTCCTACTTTGTTAATGAACTGCCAATTGGATTTCATAATAATAAAATGATATTTTGGTTTTTCTTCCATTATTGAATATGATATATTTTATTTATATTACTTGTATGTGAATTTTTTTGTATGAACCGGCTGATATCTAACAGGCGGAAAAAACATGGGAACTAAGCGGGCAAGTCAAGCGGATCGAACACAAGCGCGAACGCTCCAAACGGTTTTAAAATATATGCGGTTTTTATTGAATAGAAAATAATCTAAACTATGAAAAATGATATTGTAGTATAATTAAAGTCTTAAACAATTCTCTGTACGATCTCTGATAATTTAATTATTTCTAAAAAATATATTTTTCTCAATAGATTTTTTTTGTTCTATCCCTGTTGCTATGAATTAGAACTATTGGCTATGAGTTATTGAACTCTGTTTGTTGGGAAGCATATGGATAAGAGTTATAAAATTCTGTCTGTTGGAAAGAATATATGAAATGCTTGTGCATTTTGCCTGAAGTTCTAATAACTGCATTTATTTTTATACTTATTTTCTCTTTTAATACTTATTCAATGTTTAATAAAAGAAAATTTTGAAAATTTAGATCAATATTAAAAGTAAAACTAAGCAGAAAAATAAATGAGAAAGGGAAGGATCCGACTGACTAGTTGTTCAGGATCTAATTCGAGTCTCTATAAGTATTATTTTATTTTGATTTTTGTACAGTCATGGATAGCTTTTGTTATACTCTACTCAGTATTCTACTATCCGTAGTCATGTACTGCAATGTTACACCCGTATATACATTTTGATGATGAAATGAAAGAGAATTTGTGGATAAGTTTATTTCAGCACTTTGGATACTTTTAATAATCATGTAATTTGTTGTTTGTTTTAACATTTATATTGGAAGAAATGCTACAAAAATTTCAAAACTAGATCTTGATATTCTTTTATTACACTTAAATACGATAGGAGATATCCCATCATCCAGTCTTGTTGATTTAGATTGTGACAAACTTTTGTAGTATCAGCACAGTAGTTTTGAAAAAATGATTGTAAAATAGAACTATAGGAAATTGATCTGCAAGTCAAGTGAAATAGTTTTGAATGTCTACGTGTTAATTTTTGTTTGTTTTCATGTACATGTATGTTCAATTGCATATTATATGTGATTATTGATCAGCTAGACTCAGATATAACAGATGGACAGAGTGTCAATCATGCAGCTCATATATATAGTGCTGCTCCGACAGTCAATTTTGCTACAGTTTCATAGTTTGCTAGTCTGATAGTCCAGATGATGGGTAAAGCACAGAGCCAAGTTTCTGCTATTAGATCTGATGAGAAAGATCGACATCTGTAGATCTTTCTGAGATAAAGCCTCTCAAATTTGAGGACGCTATGGAGCCCAGGGTAACAGAGGGTTGGTTGAGGAGGCTGGATAACACTTGTAACGGTATGTAATATCCTCCTAAGAAGAGGTATCATTACCTATTTTTTTGTTAGATTGGGAGACAAAGCACTGGTGGATGGGCAAGTAGGAGAAGAAATTTCAAGGGAGATTAAACTCTTTAATTTGCTAGGAGTTCTCTGATTTCTTTTGAGCATTGGTTGTACACATTCTACATGTTAGCGGATGCAAAAAACTTTTTTGAGGCTGATTCAGGGGAGCATGACTGTTATACAGTATGAGGCAGAATTTACTTCTTTAGCTAAGTATGCTTTGCAGTTGGTTAGCACTCTAGAGGAGAAGTGTTTTAGATTTATGAGGGAACTACAGGATAGTTTGAGACAACAACTCATTCTATTTCACATTTCTTATTTCTCTGAGTTGGTAGAGTGAGTCCGATTGATTGAGAATGATTTGATATCTACTCAACAGCGATGGACTTTTATGAAGCTTGGAGGTAAGACTTATGTTAGTGGATTTTCTGGAAAGAAGAGTAAATTTGGATTTGGATTGTCCAAGAAAGAAGAATAGTCTGAAGCAATTCCTAGTAGTGATAGTGTAGCTAGATCTGGTTTTGTCAACGGAGTGCCTATATGTCATAGTTGTGGCAGACAATATTTTGGTTAGAGTTATAAGATGGCAGGATAGTAATTTCGATGTGGACAACTTGGACAAAGGGTGATTGAATGTCCACAAACAGGATTTGATTAACAATCTAAGCCCATATATGAGAGTTTTATTAGACCCACAAGAAGACCGAGGATAGTTCCACTTCATACGTATGCAAAGAGCTCTTCTAACAAAGGCAACGGCTCTGGTTCTGTGATAGGGAGGTCATCTGATAGTGGTTAAAGAGATCCTAGTGGTACTGTTGCTCCAGCTCTGATTCAACCAAGTGTGCACAGTTTTGACTTAGCAGGAGATGTTGTGACAGGTACGGCTTATATTTTTGATCAACTATATTATATTTTATTTGATTCTACAGCCAGTGATTCATTTATTTCTGAGTGTTATTTCAATCTATTGCACTTGACTTCAATTTTATTATCTTTTTTTTCTTGTTTGTTACTTTACCAACTAGAGATGGTATAATACCTAGTATAATTTATTTTTTTGATATTGAGATTTCAATTAAAAAGTAGAAGACTAGTTTGATTTTACTATCTATTTTTTAATTTGATATTATTTTGAAAATTGACTGGTTGAATTAATATGAGACTAAAATTGATTGTTTGAAGAAGTGAGTTACTTTTTTTCAGCAAAGTGAGAGATTTATTTTAGAGTGTTAGGTGTTTTGTCCTATCTAATTTCTATTGTGAAAGTAGATAGATTGTGGAATAAGGGTTATATGATATTTTTGGCATTTGTTTGGATAAGAGTATAGATTTTGATTATATTCCTGATGTCCTGGTAGTGCAAGAGTTTTAGCATGTATTTTCTGAGGAGTTAGTTTACCTCCGGAAAGAGATATTGAATTTTGTATTGATTTATTTTCAGGTACCGCCCCTATCTCTAAGGCTCCATATAGGATGACACCTAAGAAACTACAAGAATTGAAAGTAAAGCTTCAGGAGTTGGTTGATCGAGGATTCGTTCACCCTAGTGTGTCTCCGTGGAGAGCACCAGTTCTATTTTTGAAGAAGGTCTCTACGATGCGCATATGTATTGATTACATGGAATAAAACAAAGTCACTATCGATGGGGAGCACATGTTTTATTGTTTTGTTTGTTAAGAAAAAGTATCTGTCATGAATTGATAATCTATTTGATTGGTTTGCTTAATCTTCTATATTTTCCAATATTTATTTATGATATGAATATTAATTGGTGAAGGTGAGAGAACTAGATGTGATGAAAACTACTTTCAGTGCTAGATATAGATATTATGAGTTCATAGATGTGCCTTTTAGAGTGACTAATGCACCAACTATTTTTATGAATTTGATGAACAGAGTATTCGAAGAGTATTTGGATCGGTTTGTAATTGTATTTATTGACGATATTTTGATTTATTATTATTTGAGGATCATGCTATGCATCTGAAGTTAGTTCTAAAGACTATGCAACAACATCAATTATATGCAAGATTTTTATAATAATGACTTGAGAGTTTTTTTTTTTAGGGCATGTGGTGAGTAGCGTTAGTATTTCTACAGATCCCAATAATATTTAGACAGCTATTGATTGACCGAGACCTACTACTGCATTTGAGGTACGCACTTTTTAGACATGGCCGGTTATTACGAAAAATTTGTGAAAAGATTTTTTCTTATTTCTGCACGTCTGACAAAATTGACTTAGAAGTTAGTAGCTTTTGTCTAGACATCTAAGTATGAAGATAATTTTCAGAGATTGAATAATTATTTGGCTTCTACTTTAGTTTTAACTATTCCATATGGTACAAAAAGATTTTAGATATTCAGTAATACTTCACTGAAAGTACTGAGATGCGTATTGATACAACACAAAATAGTTATATGCCTCAAGGTAGTTGAAACAACATGAAATAAACTATCCGACGCACGATTTAGAACTTATTAATATTATCTTTGCTTTGAAGACCTGGAGATACTAGCTGTACTGAGTTATGTATGAGATCTTTACTAATCATCAAAATTTGAAGTATATATTTACGTATATCTAAATTTAAGGCAAAGAAGATGGCTTGGGTTGATTAAAGACTATAATCTAACAATTCAGTATCAATCTAATAAGGCTAATGTGGGAGCAGATGCTCTGAGAAGAAAATCTTTTGAATTATCTCATATTCAGCTTAGTTCTAATGAATCCTTGATACGAGATATGGAAAAGCTTCAATTAGAGGTGATTGCTCTGGTTGATCAAGGTTATGGTATTCTAAGCCTAGATGACTATTCAACCTTCTTTGCAAGAAAAGATTCAGGAAGCTCAAAAATCATATGAAAAATATCCGAAATTGATTAATCATATTATATCTAGTAAGAAATCTGAACTGCAAATATCTACGTCGGGTATTATCATCTATAAAGATAGATTGTGGGTTCCTAGCTCTAAAGAGTTAAAATCAATTATTCTGCATGATGCTGCTTATTCAGGTTATATTGTTCATCAATAAAGTAGTAAAATATATAATGATCTAAAAGGTATGTTTTGGTAGCCTTGATTAAAGAAGGATATAGCATATTTTATTTTAAAATATAAAGTATGTCAGGTAGTGAAAGAAGAAAATCAACGATCGGGAGATTTTCTATAACCATTGTGTATTCCAGAGTAAAAAATAGGAGGTAACTATGAATTTTGTTATGAATTTTCTCAGGTCGAGACAAGGATATGATATCGTTTGAGTTGTACTGGATTGTTTGATGAAATCAGCTTATTTTATTCTGATCAGACAATCTGATTCTGTAGAAAATGTCTCAGGTATTGTGCATAAGATTATCAGATTATAAAGGATTCCAAAGGTCATAGTTTCTGATAGAGATGAAAGGTTTATCTCTAGACAGTGGAGGGTATTAAAGTTTGGATTTGAAATAACATTTCAATACAGCATTTCATCTTTAGACTGATAAACAATCTGAGAGGAATATTCAGATACTGGAGAATCTTCTAAGACTCTGTGTACTGAATTTTGGTGGCAGCTGGAAATATCACATTCCTCTGATCAATTTTTCTTATAAATAATAATTTTTAATCAAGCATAGGTATGACTCCATATGAGGCTCTGTATGATAGGAAATGTTAGACATCATTATCTTAGACAAAGGTGGGATAGAGACATCTGATTGGACTAGCTTTGGTGAATGATGCTACTAAAAAGATCCCTTTGATCATATATAGATTAAAAGCTGTACAGGATAGATAAATAGTATTTTGATGCTAAGCATTAGATTACAGAGTTTCATGTGGAAGATTTAGTATATGTGAAGATGAAAGGCATTAGCAGGTTTGGCAGGAAAAAAAATGAGTCTAAGGTACATTGGACTCATTGAAGTTATTGAAAGAACTAAAAAATCTGCCTACAATTTACATTTACCAAATCATATGTCTGAGATTCATAATATATTCAATGTATTACTTCTGAGAAAATGGATATATGATTCTTGAACAGGATATCCACTGAAGACATTGAGGTACGACTAAATAAGAGTTATAAGAAAGAACCATAGAGGATTATGGTTTATGATATTAGAAGGCTAAAAAATAAATAGATTTCAATGGTTAATGTTAAGTGGAAGGAACAAGAAGCTACTTGGAAACAAGAATCTAAAATGAAACAGTTGTATCATGATTTATTCGGATGAACTGAGTTTTGAAATGTTGAGGATAATATTTTTTTGAAGAAGAGAGAGTTGTGACACCTTCAGGATCAGAGTACTATGTAAATAGGTCTAACTTGATAAAAAGTCAGGAAATCTATTGAGTTTTTGCATTTGAATTTTTTTGCATGTGTTTGAGAATGATTTATATGTATGAAAAAAGAGTTGCGTGTGTTTTGAATAAAATTTCAGGGGTATGAATGTTTGTTTTTGAAATTTGAACATTTTTTCCCTAGAATAGTGTCGCCCCGGCACTATGCTCTCTATTGTTTGCAAAATGAACTGCCTTGAGCGCTTAGGCGTTGGACCGTTTTTTGCAGTTAAAACTATTAGATTTCTACTATATAGTTCATTCTATCAATTTGAGCAGTCGAACAAGAGAGGGAGAAGGTTTTTGGAGAGGAAAGGGGATTTGAACCACTTCGAGTCGTTTTTAGCTGTCAGACCAGTTTTGAAAATTGTCTGTATCAAGGCAGGTCAAACTATATCTTAGTTTTTGAAAAATTAGAAATTTTTAAAAATTTAAGATTAAATTTGTATTTCCGTTTCTAAAAAACGAGAATAACTTTTCACTGGTAAAATTTTAACTGCATAACCTTTTGTATGTTATAGAGTGAGATTCTGAACATTTTAAATATTTTTTGAGAATTCTATACCAAGGGTTTTAAAATATATACGGTGTTCACTGAATTAGAAAATAATTCGGACTCTGAAAAATAATATTGTAGTACAATTAAAGTCTTAAGGCAATATCTCTGCACAATCTCTTGCAATTTGTTTATTTTCTAAAAAAATACATTTTTTTTAATAGAATTTTTATGTTGCCTACCATCAGTGTATTTGGGCAAATGATGGAATGTATTTATTTACATATTAATCACTACAATGCATTGAAATATATGCCTAATTGAATGAAATAAGTGATTATGTGGAGATTTGATAGGGGTGGAAGAAAATTTGTTCTGTTAATATATGCACAATCTGTTGCGAAGTTGTTGAACTCTGTCAATTGGCTCAGAGTTATTGAACTATGTGTCTTGGGAGGCATAAAGGTCAAAATTATTGAAATCTGTCAGTTGGGAATAATATATGAAGTGCTTGGAATGTTTTGTATAAAATTTTAATAACTACGTTTATTTTTCTACTTATTTCCGCTTTTAATACTTATTGAATGTTTAATAAAAAAATATTTGAAAATTTAGAATAGTATTTGTTGCAAGCTGAGTTATTTGAGCTCACTATGATTTTGCATTCTGTTTTCAGATTCTAGGAAAGGGAAGGATCTAATTGAGTGGTTGTTGAGATATGATCTGAGTCTGTATGGGTATTATTTTGTTTTGATTTTTGCATAGTCATAACCAACTTTTGTTATGTTTTGTTCAGTATTTTACGGTCTATAGTAATGCACTATAGTGTTACTACTGCATATATATTTTGATAATGAAATGAAAGAGATTTTGTGGATGAATTTATTTCAGTACTTCGGATATTTTTAATAGCTTTATAGTCTATTGTTTGTTTTAACATTTATATTTAAAGAAAATTTAAAAAAAAAATAAAATTAGATCATGGGATTTCCCTGTTACATCTTAAAACGATGGGAATCTGTCTCATCAGTGGGTCTTGTTAGGTTGGGATGTGAAAGAGAAAACTCTTAGGACTTCAATTTGTTGATAAAGCTACTGGAAAGATTTATCATATTTGAGAACGGCTTAGTTCAGCTAGGAGCATCTAAAAAAATATTTTAATCATAGAAAGTTTGAATTTCAGGAGTAAATCATAGCTTTCTCAAGATTTCACTCATGTGTGGGGTTACAAAGAGTGAATCTTCAACCCTGTTTTATTAGACTTTTTGAAGTGATTAAGAGAGTTGACAGAGTTTCATATAGATTGATTCTTCCTTCAAAACTTGCAGGAGTGAAGAATGTTATTCCTGATTCTTTTTGCAGCACTATGTGCATGACGATTCACATATTGTTTAATTTGAGCCATTGCTGATTCAAAAACATGAATTAAAAAGAGATATTAAAGCGCATTTTAGAACGTGAGATTCAACGGCTTCGTCGTCAATCTATTCACTTTGTTGTCAAAGTGCTTTGAAAGAACTAGTTAGAAGGAGAGCAATATTGAAGATTAAAGAAGATATAATCATGAAGTACTCACAGCAACTCTAGTACTAAGGCATGAATTTGAGGGCTAAATTCTTTTAAGGGGGATAATATATAATAACATGGATCGAATCGGTTCATGCCTTCTTAAACCAGACGAACTCGATTGGCTCCCCACCCATCGCATTTGATAACAAGCTTGATATGCTCCTTCGTGGAATAAATTATGTCCAATCAAACAAATAGCACAATTTCACTCATATCATGTGATTCTCCCACTCTGTCACCTCCTTTGCTCGATTTGAGAATGAGTATGGATAACACCTGGTCCTACTAGCAGGATAACTCTAAGGAAGTGACCTGGGAACTTGCATGAGAATAGGGAGAACAATCCACAAAGAAGAATTAGTAATAAATACTTAAAAAGCCCAGATTTCAAAGAGCCAAAAGAATCTAAATGCTCTTCTTCACACTTTATTTATAGGAATCCAAGAGCTACAAGTAAGACTACATCCAAAAGAACAAAAAATGCAATGATTAATGACTCCCAGTACAGATTAACCTAGATATGTGTTGCCTCATGGCAGACTAAAAGGAGAACGACGCCGCATTACCTTGATGGTATGTCTCTGGGAGAGTTCAATAGTGCAGAGTAGGGGCAAGTGTACATAGGCGAGCCCATTAGAAGGCACCGAGCTAAAGGGGCCTATGACTAGTAGGTGCCTTGAAGTCATGGCGGCATGTCCTAGAACCTTTGATCGCTTTACGAAAGAAAGGTGAATTTGTTGTTGTGAGGAGGATGAGCTCCATAGTCAGATGGTCACGATAGGGTGGATTGAGAGCCCCATGAGTAAGCACTTTCCAGTAGTTGATATTATCGAGCATGAATGAAAGTATCCACAGTGGATGAAGGCGAGTAGCTTTGATGGTTGATCTTTCTTAATGATACGAGTGGTGAGTCGCCTGATCTACGAGTATCTTTTATTGCCCCTATGGGGACGGCTTCTCTATGCACTTCTTAGCAAGTGGAATCGAGTGAGCTCCTTTATGAGGCTTGCTAGGTACAAGTGCCCTTGTCACGACCTGTCAATTAGCTGGGAGATAACAGAAGGCATACGCAGGTATGTATGTTCGGGTATCTACGCCCACTCCCTCTTATTCTCCTTCCCCTCTCCTCCCTCTTTGCCTTTTCTCCAACAGCAACCGAACCCCACAATCATCGAACCTTTCCTCTCTCATCTCTCTTCATCTCACTATTGATCATTCTCCCAAATCACAGTCGCTATTAAAGAAGAATCCTCTTCACCCTCTTCTTCTTAGATTGAGTACTTTAGAGTGTTCCTTCTTTGTTCTTCACAGATCAACTGAAGTTATCAATGATAGTGAGTTAATATTTTCCATATTTTGGTTGGATTAAATTGCATTAGATTTTTAATTGGTTACACTTATACATTCAATATTTCTTCATGAATGTAGGTTCTCATCTTAGTTTACCATTTAATTCATAGATTTAAGAAACCCATTTTATGTGGGTTCAACTTAATTATATTATAACCTAAATCATCTAGGCTTAATTAATGACATTTAATGGATGTAATTAAGTTTAAGCAACATAGCTTGACATTTTAAAGTATTGGATCCTTTAATATTATTTTAGATATAAAATTAGAAATCCTATTTTTAGGACTTTTGAGTTGAGTTATACATGGCATAACACTTGAACATCAAATTGACTAGGAGCTTAGAGGTAAATAATTGTTATTTATAATAAGATAAATGTATCCTTTTTTAGAGACATAACCCATGTTATTTGTATTTGGTTCTTAGATAACTAATTAAATTTCCCATCATATCTTTGCTGTAAAATTTTCTATTATATACATATGCTTATAGATATTTTTTATACTCATAACAAAATACTAATTGCACAGATAGATTTATCTTGATTTATTGGTGTACATATTTTTGTATATTGATCCATGTCATAGATCTATTTTGATGTATGCACTCCTATTGAATAGGATGATGTTATTTTTACAAATCATAATTAATTATAAAACAGTAATTATCATATTGAATATATAATACTGCTAAAAATTTGTTTATAACAACATAGATATTAGCTAGCCAGGATGACGGACCATAGTGTGATAACTCTATAACTATGAAGCACGTACAAGGACACGATGCCACAAACACGACACGGACACGGGACACATCAATTATTGAAAAATATGGATACGTGTACGGGTTGGACACCGTATTTAATTGTTATATCTTAAAAATAGAGTATAGAAATTGAATAAGCAAAATATTTAAAATAATTGAGAAATAACAAGTTATTTAACTAGGATGTGTTTAAAATTATTACTATTAGGATGTCGATAATAGGACATCGATGTTGTGTCAAGCATCGAGAGGGGAGATGAAAATACCGTCGAGAGTATGGGCATCAAGCATCAATCTTAAGATGACATTGGGCATCGATGTCAAGACAACATCAACCCTCGAAGTCGAGACTACGTATATCTTCGATGTTGATATGACTTTGGACAAAGATGAGATGTCGAAATGGTGCAGGGGCATGATTGTGGGTGTAGAAATTATTGGCATCTTGTGCCAATGTCAAGACGACAACAGACTTCAATGTTGAGATGGTTTTAAAAAATTGATGTTGCAACGGCGTTGGATAGATGGCATCGTGCGTTGTAAAACCCTAGTCATAACCTACTAAAGAGAAATAAAAATGAGAGCATTTGGGGTATAAGATATTGAGCATGAGAAATTAATTTAGGGCTTTGGAAAGAAAATAGGATATTTAATTTTGTTTTTTATTGAATAAAAATTTGAAGCACAAGAAATTGTATTTTAAAAAAAAAAATCATAAAATTTTAAGACGTGTGTCCAATTTATTTTTAATATTTTTTATCCAACACATCTTTCGCATGTCCAACATGTGTAGGTGGTATATCAAACGCATGTCATAACTGATATGTGTCGGACACTACATACATCTTTGAGAAGAAGTGTCGGTGCATCATAGCTCTATAGAAAATCAATAGATATCTTTGTGTTTGTATTTACCTTCCATGGGGTGTTTTATAAAACCAACTATAAATATTTATGGATATATAGACATGCATATGTAAATAGACATAAGTTGAACACAATAAATAACTAATAAGTTACAATGAAATATGATGATACCTAGCGTGATTACATATGTGAAGATTTACTGACATTGAATTAATGACTATTTGAATACACATTTGGTCATATTATCATACTAGAATTTGTCGTTAAAACTAAGAATTATTGCATTTTTATATTGATACATCAACGATTTGTCATTATATAGCTTCTCTTTTCCTGTTTATTATTCATATTGCATGTCTTATCTCCTTGTCATTTATGTTTTAATAGATATGTTATTAGTTGGATTTGATTTCTCAAACTCGTTATTCTATCGAAGTGTAGGTGGAACATCACCAGAGGAGCAGAGCTACCAATAGTAGGATATTTATATTTGGTATTTCATATTTTGTAGTAGGTTATTCATATTTTCTTTAGAGGATTGGTTAATTTCAAGGTTTAAAATTGCGCAATTGGATATTGAGGCATTTTTTGTTTATGAGGCGAGACGTAAGGCTCAGGTCATTTTGAGGCGTAAGCCTCAAAATCAAAAAATTGTGTTAAGTCAAAATAAATGTTAAAAGTGATTTTTTATATAATGCTCAAATAATATGTTAAAGGATGACATGTTAACTTTCTATTGAAACATGAAGTAATAAATTGGCATACATATAAAATAAAAAATTGCACAAGATATAAAATGACAAATGATTAATTGCTTGAAATAGAATTGAAATATAAATATTATAAGAGCAAAATAATATTAAATATAGGAATGACATAAAAATATCATATACTATCAAGTTCAACTCCAAATTCTTTCTTTCTCAATTTCCTACTTATCCACATTTACTTTTTAAAGAAAACTAAAATAGCTGACAAAAAACTTAGAAATAATATGCACTATCATAAAGGAGGTTTTTATTTGAGTCATCATCATAACAAACTAGTCTCTCCCATGTCTCATCCTATGGAGTTCAATGCCTCCCAATTTATTTATTTTCATTTATTTCAATTATCTTCCTCTCACATAAATATTTTTTATAAATATAAAGATGAGATTAATACTCTAAAAATTTTAGATGAGGTGGTGGTGGTGTGCTGGTTTCAAGTGATCCCCCACGGCGGCTACGACGGTGGTGACTATGGAGAAAACAGAGGGTTGGAGGTCAAGGTAGTCAAGAGGAAGTTGCTGCTTGGGGATGCATTAAAGCGTGATTTGTTCGGGGATTAAATTTAGGATTTACGTAAGTTTTAATAAAATATATATATATATATATATAAATTGGGTGAGGCGTAAGCCTCAAGCCAGTGAGGCATGGTGTGCCTCAAGGCGAGCCTTAGCCAAGCTGAGGTCCAAGCCTCATAAAAATAGTTTGATGTGTAAGACTCCATGCATGTTTCACTAAAATTGCGTTGAGGCGAGCCTCAAGACGAGCCCCATATTGCACAATTTCAAACAATGATTAATTTTATTTCAGTAGTTGATTCTTTCAATTCTTTTTTTCTTCTCATGTTATTGTTCCTACTTTGTTGATGTACTACCAATTGGATTTCATAATAATGAAATGAAATTTTCATTTCTCTTCCATTGCTTCCACTAATATATTTTGTTTATATTACTTCTATGTGATCTTTTCTTTTAAGGTGTACAAAAAATCATCCTATCATTTAATCACAACCAATGTTGTCGGAGTGCACCACCTTTCGGACCCGAGGTGTGCTAATTCGAACGTGGCTTCTAACAAAGCTTGAACAAAATTTGACGAAGCCTATAATTTGATCAAAAAAATTCAAGAAATGTTCAAGCAAGGTCAAAGCAAGGATAGAACATGAACCATATTCAAACTAAGTTCGAGCACGATTTCAAATAAGATTTGAACAAGCTATTATATGGCAGACTATAGCTTTGATGCGTCAAAGTGCAACCATAACTACTATAACACAACAGATTATAACTTTGAGGCAGTTTAATGCAAGTAAAATAACTATAATAAAGCAAAATATAATTTTGATACAACAGAGTATAATAACAATAATAATAACAGTAGAATTAACTTTCTCATCCTTTGTCTCAAGTAAGCGTTTAAGTCACCAATACTAATGAAACCAATCTCTTCCCATTAAACTTTCTTTACCTAAACATAATACTTTACTCATTTATATCACTATGAAGTACCCAAATCTACTTTTAGTCAAACTTATCATCTAATGTCATATTTTAAACCAATGTTTAAAATTGCGTATTAGGGTATTGAGGCGTTTTTCATTCGTGAGGTGAGGCATAAGCCTCAAAATCAAAAGATTGCATAAACATAAAATAATAAATTTTTTATATACTAATGAGTGAATAATATAAAACATAAAAAAACATAAGATATGAAGTGAAATCAAAATATCTCAAAATTCTATCTTTCCCAAATCCCAGTATTCTTTTCATTAACATATAATTCCAATTTCCAAAAATAAATAGCAATATCATATCACATAAGAACTCATAAGTCATCAGCACTGTCATCACTAAGGGGTTCTTCATTTGAATCATCATTATGGTGAACTGCTCTCTCCCCTTCCTCCTCTCCTATAGAGTCCAATGTCGGGCATTTACTTCAAGTTTATGTAAGTTTTAATATATATAGCGTGAGGCGTAACCTACATGCATGAGATCAAAGGCAGGCCTCAACCAAGTTGAGGCGCAAGCCTCATAAAAAAAACTCGAGGCATAAGCATCAAGGCACTTTTTACTAGAATTGCGCAAAGATGAGCCTCATATTGCGCAATTTTAAACCATGTTTTAAACTTTGTAGAATCCTAAATTTGTACACTTTTTCAAAGTAGAATCCTAAAGAACTCATAGTCATCACACCTTCATCACTAAGGGGTTCTTCATTTGAATCATCATTATGGTGAACTTCTCTCCCCTCCTCTCCTATAAAGTCCAATGTCGAGCATTTACTTCAAGTTTATGTAAGTTTTAATATATATATATATATAGCATGAGGCGAGGCGAGCCTCAACCAAGTTGAGGCGCAAGCCTCATAAAAAAACTCGAGGCGTAAGCATCAAGGCACTTTTTACTAGAATTGCATAAAGGCAAGCCTCATATTGCGCAATTTATCATGTTTTAAACTTTGTAGAATCCTAAATTTGTACTCTTTTTCAAAGTAGAATCCTAATTTGTACTCTTTTTCAATAAAGGTAGATTTTCCGCAGCCCTTCAAAGAAGATTAAATGCATAAAATTATCTAATAATTCATACATCACACCGCCAGCTCTCTCTCTCTTATAATATATATATATTATATTATATATATATAAGGTATACTTAGAGTAGACATCTGCACATAGAGAAAATCAACTCAAATGAATTAATTCTATATAAAATAGTGCGCACAAAACAAACAAAAGGATTTGAACTATGCTCAAATCAATTGGAGCATGGTTTGACCAAGATTTAAAACATGTTCCAACATTGTTGTAATAGTGCTTTTATTTTTATATGATTATAATAATTAATATGATGTTTAAATGCTATTTATGGTATGATTTTTAGTGTTTGAGCAAAGTTCAAAACACATTATCAATTTGCCCCTTGATCATTTTTTTAACATAGAATTTTCCCTAGTCTCCTTCCTATCATAACTTAATGAGTGTCGGCGACAATGCATTCAAGCATGCATGACCAAAAATACAACAGCACTAACCTTGAAAAAAAAGATATTTGGAATATCGAGGCCGCAATTATGAAGCTTAACAGCAAATCAATCACACAAGCTCTAAGATCACTGTGGACCAACAAGATACTAAAAAGAAGGATGTTCGAGCAACTCACTTATTTAAAAGTGTTAAAATCTCAATCGTCCCTTAGCCATTAATCTCACAGCCAGCATGAGTATTCGTGGGAGGATCACCTGGATCACGTTGTATACTCTCAACTATCCCTTAGCCCTTGATCCCACAACTAACATAGGCATCCGTGGGAGGCTCGCCTGGATCACACCGATCTCCTTCCCTATTTGACTATCTGATTTAGGGAGGATTATATTAGTGCAATTATGCATTATTCTCTAATTATTTGTTTCCGTATTAAGATATCTTGTATAGATATATAATAGGGATAGTTTTGTTTGATAAAATGAAGCATTTTCCTACTACAATTCTCTGAATTTAACATGGTATCAGAGACTTGAATCGAAGGAAGCTGAGAGAAGCAACCGGCCTTCATTGCCAGAAATATAAGGAATACAATTTCCCACCATCTGCCTTCATTACTGAAATTCCAAGAAATATAGGTACCCAACACCGACCTTCATTGCTCAAATTTGAGGAATATTGAGCCTTCCACCAGCCTTCATTGCCGAAATTTGAGAAAATTTGGGCCTTCCACCAATCTTAATTGCCGGAATTCTAAGGGATATTGGTCCTTTCATTGGCCTTCATTGTCAGAATCACTAAGATATATAAATTAAAGGAAGCGGAGAGAAGCAAGAGGCCTTCATTTCCATTGGAGACCGAATAAGAGTTGAGCGGTCCAAACCGTTCATGCCCTCTGTTTCGTGCTTGCGGACAGAAGAAACAGAGACGGGATTCTTTCGTATGGGCCGAGGGGCTGAAACGAGCGAAGAAAAGGACTAAGCGAGGGAGTGAAAAGGATCGAGCGACTCCCTGTGAACGTGAAGCCTAGCAACCCAAGCAGTTCATGTAACTTGGGAATCGATCGAGCGAAACTATCGTGCAAGGGACCTGCCCCTACAACTTCTGCATGTGCTAGTGTCAAGCCGAGCAATCCATTCTCCGCATACGACCAGAAGCTTTGTCTTCACTTCCCGGGGCTGATCAAACAGGAGTCTATTCAGATGGATTCGGACGACTGATTTGCATTAGGCCAAAGGCTGGCTAGATCAGACAAGAGGAGATATGTGTGCCGAGTGCTGAGCCACTTAAGACTTTTTTTCTATTGCTATCCCTAAAGCTTGCCACAATCCTAAAAACAATTTTTTTTCTTTATATTATTATGCCTTCATTGTCGGCCTTCCCTTGAGAACCAAAAAGGAGACATACCCAAAGGATAATTAATCCACCTTCCCTGCTAGGGTGTAAACGAGTCAGGTAGTGGCGTTATCAAGCTGAGCTCATTTACCTCACAGTGAGCTCGAAGTTGACTCATTATATAAAACTCAAGCTTGAGCTCGGCTCGATTACTCGATTCAAGCTAGTTTGAAATGCAAAATCCAACGAGAACAAGAAGGGTCAAGTTTGTAGTCGTCTGAAACACATGGGAAGGAGAATATGAAGAAGAAGACCTTGTTGTTGATGCGATAAAGCCTTGCATTTTTTTTCCCTAGCTTAAATTAATTAATTGGATGCATTTTCCAAAAAAAAAAATAATTGGCTGCAACTTTATTTATTTTCCTCTATGGCTTTTTCTTGGGAACATATATTAATGTTTAATATGCATTAATGCAACATCTTTTCTTTTCGGCTATAGCTTTTTTTAACATATATTAATGTTTAATATATATACATATATTTTTAGAATAATAATTTTTAAAAAATTCTATAAGTCATTTGAGCCTGCTCGCAAACTTGCGAGTCTAGCCTTATCAAGCTTGAACTCGAGCTCTTTTAACATACGAGATCAAGTTTCAGATTGCGCTCGCGACTCAGTGAGCACGGCTCATGACCTCGTTATCGAGTCAAGTTCGAGATGGCTCTTGAGTTGGCTCGGCTCACTTACACCCCTATTCCATATTGTCCAACCACCGGCCTTTATTGTCATTTCTGGTATCTTGAGGGCAATTGTTCAACGTAGCCTTCTTTTACCCTACAAATTGCATGCTTGATTGATATAGCCTTCATCGCTATCATTTGTCATGATAATGTCTGAAGCTATTTTCTCCCAAAGGTTTGACAAAATGGAGGACTCTATGGTGCACCAAGTGACTCGATAACTCTACTATTTTGGGACTAAATACCAAGCTAGGAATGACACATCTATATTTCCAAGCTTGAGGGGCAATGTTAAAATCTCAATCGTCCCTTGGCCCTTGATCCCACTGCCATGAGGATCTGTGGGAAACTCACTTGGATCACATTGTTAAATCTCAAATGTCTCTTAGCCCTTGATCCCACGACCAGCATGGGGATCCGTGAGAGGCTCACCTAGATCAAGCCGATCTCCTTCCTTATTTGGGTGGTTGATTTAGGAAGGATTGTGTTAGTACAATTATGCATTATTCTCTAATTATTTATTTTCTTATTAAGATATCTTGTATAGATCTATAAATAGGGGTAGTTGTGTGTAATAAAACAAAGCATTTTCCCAGTTTAATTCTCTAAATTTAACAGACTCTTGAGTCATACAAAATCAAATTTCCTTTATTTAATTTTGATGGAGTCATCAACCTTTTTTATGTAAACACCTGGTTCAACCTGATTTTGATTACCTGAGCGCAATTTGGCAATTGTATATTTTTCTACAAAAATATAAGAATGATCCATCTGCAAGGTAGGAACTGAAACGTTAATATGAAAAAGATCAATCAAACAAGATAAGAAACATTAAATTATAAGGTTATTGCTTGTTTCGCACTATGATATGAAATATGAATAGAATAGTTAAAATAGATGTTAATATACACATTTTTTAGTTCACGGATTAACTAACTTTTAAATTTCTGAATGGAAGCACTTCTTTATTTCACCAAGCAAGTGAATAAATCCTTACATAAAGTATACAATGAAATGCAATTCCTAACCTTATAATTCATTTATTACCGCATATTTTAATATTAACATCAACGAAACAAGCTCCCGCAGCATCCAAAAGGACCATAAGTGTTTCAAGTGCTATTTCTTGCAACAACAACCTTATTCTGGTACACTCTTTCTTCATAATTTCACCGAGAAGGTTTCAGGTACATAAAACCAATAAGTGCAGCCTAATAGAAAAGCATTGACCAAGATAGAACAGAAAGAAAGGGCGAAGAAAAGTAATCAATTAGAATGACCGAAAATTACTTTTTTATGGACTTATCTAAGGATATTGATAAGCTAGGAAATGTACAATCAATTTCCATGGTGATAAAGTATAATTAGGAGCTGCGTTTAAACACCTGACCTCACCACCAAATACCCAAAAGGCACGATAATGCAATACCAGAACCAGAAAACCACGAAAGCTACAGATAGACCACCTTCGCAGAACTACACAATTTCTAGATATAAGGAAATTTGTTAATATAGAATTATACTAAACTTTCAAAAAATGGAAATAAAAGGTTATCAAATAACAAGCTATAGTTTTGATCTATGGTAAAAGTGCATGGTTAAAAGCTGATAAGAAAAATCCCAACCCTCTCAAATAACCCTTCATAAGAGCATGAAATACTAGCATGTCAACCCAAATAGTTGGTGCGTGTGTGATAATAATGATTATGATGACGATGAAATGTTTCCATGAAAAACAAGCTGTTAGACCTGAATCGGTCCATCTTGGACCGGTTCATGTCTATTCCCGCCGGTCCAAAGGAGGGGGCAGACATGGGGGTTTGGGCGGCAGCAATTGTGGGCCCATGCCTTAAATTAAGCAAGGTTTGGGAGGGAAATTTTGAATGAGGGGTTATTTAGGGATTAAGTAATTTTCCTTTTTCTTTAATAAGGATTTCTTGTTAGGGTTTGAGGTATCTTGAATTTGAAATCAGATTTGGGATCTAGGATTGGTTCTTTTGGGCTCTAGGCTTCGCTAGAGATTTTGGAGAACTGTTTCTTCCTCTCGAATTGAAAAAACTTGTATCTTTTGCTGTTTTCCTGCATCTACTAGTGGAATCCTTCGTTTTCTATTAGTTTTCTACTGTTTTCGTCAAGAAACCTGCTGTTCTTTGCTGTTTTTCTGCTGTAAACAGTACTTGCTGTTTTCACCAATTGTGACTAGGTTTGCTTGCAAACTCAAGTATTTCCCTTAGGGTTACTTGCGAACTCAAGTATTTCCTAACACAAGCTTGATCAAAAAGGTAGGTACTTATCAATCCATTATGGCAAAATTGTAGCAAAAACCCCTTCAAGGGAACAGAAAATGTTAACATGCCAACCAAAATACTTGGGATAAACCTAGTGATGGTGCTCTCGAACAAATACTTCAAGAGAACATGAAATATTAACATGCCAATCAAAATAGTTGATACAAGCCTAATGATGATGATGGAATGTTAACACAGCTAAACTAGCTTAGACCAAAAAAGTAGGTACTCATCCATTTATTATGTTAGAAGCGCTGTGCACAGTCTCCTGAAACCCATTATAGAAAGAACAACCTGGAAATGAAATACATGGGTCAATTGAAAAAGGAAGCCCGTCCAAATAAAATAGCAGAATCAATAGACAAAATATAAATTTTCCATTAAGACGTACCATAGCTGGGTACAGTCGTGTGCAAAAAGAAGGATTTCCAGCCAGAATCCAATCAAATTGCTGAAATTTTGTAAGCTAACAATGTTATAATGTTACATATATTGCAACCCTTTCCATTTTGATGAAAAATTACATTCCGACCATCAACAAAAACAGCTCCCAAACAATGGGGCAGCCCATTGCATTGTAATTGACTATCGTACTTTACATGCCTCATAAACAGATGGAGATGGTGGGTTAAGGGATTTGAAAGAACAGAGGGGAAGAGGAGGTCAATTAATGGAAGGAGAATTTTATTTCAATTGAGAGAAGAATCATGATGAAGAGATGTGGCCCTTCGTGTAATCTGGCAGCACTCAGTAAGGTAAACGTTCTTGAATCCCATTAAATTTGGTGTATATCCATCCAGACATCAAAGCACACTCTTCTTCACTTAAAAATATAATAGTTGAAAGGAATGACGCCTCTCAAACAATTTTCAACATGCAAATGCACTTAATGTAGAAACAGGAGTTAATCCTTAAAGTAGGCCAATCGTCTTAATATGCATGGCCGCCTTAGCAAGCATGCACAGTTAGCAGCAATTCAAGGCCAATCTTGTCTTCAAGAGTACAAACTGTCCACCGATCTTAACCTAAAGGAAAGGTTGGTTGATAATCAGAGATCTATCAGATCCACCAACAATAATCAAGTCATTTACCATGCTGTAAGCTCACCATGAAATGAAACTATAGCAATGAAAACAAAGGCTTGAATGAAGTAAATTTTTGCAAACCGCAATATCTCATCCCGCCTGGGGTCCTTCATGGTAAAACACCAGAAACATTCAAGTTCAATGAAAATGGAAGAATTCCCAAAGAACACGGTACTTTTCCACCATGCAGGTGTTTGCGGTAAGTTGTGCTAGGTTATGCTTGAAGAATTACAATAACAATCCATTGGCAAAAATGCCAGATGAATATTTGATCTACACCTCAACAAAAGTTTCGTTGCTAGCATCCTATTGTAGATCCAACACAAGGAGCATTATTGCTTGTTCCAATATTTCAAAATAGCAAAAGAGGTTATGTTAACTTGGTCAACCCTGCCTTTAATAGGCAATCACATTAGAGCCTCCAAATTTGAGCAGCTCGCATGCAGTAGATCTAGAAGAATAATTAAGACTCCAAAACAAAAATCCTCTCCTCTATAGTCCCAGAAGGCCACTGAAATGTCTGCATTACCACGGATAGTTTCAGCTGAGAACTGTTAAGTAGAAAGTTACCTGCTACGAAAAAACCTATCTTTAACACATTATCAGACAGAAGATCATCGAATGTGTTTCCCTTTAATACATCTCTTTCAATTTCTCCATGACAATAATGACAACAAAAAAGAGGCTACAACACCAACTATTATGTTGTTCAATAAAATACAATAACTGTTCTGGCTTCCTTGAATACATATTTTTCTACATCTCCACAATATTTTACATACAGATGAAAGCTATAAATACAACCATTAGGTTGTAAGCATAATATAAAGAGTTTGGAACAAAGACTTCAAAGGATCACCAGATTGACCATAGCTTCCTGAGCAAGCAGTGACAACTGATATTTGCCATGATTGCATTAAAAACACACCTAATCTACTCAAAACAATACATTTTCCTTATTCCTAGTTGCCAGAATGTCTGGAACTGAATATACATATACCAAATGACTCCAACCTACCTCACCAGTTTGCACAAGACAATGTCCCCAATCTAACGCTAAAAGGTCACCAGAGTGCCATGTTCATCAATTTCAGGCACATTGCCATCTATGAGGCTCTCCCAAGAAATATAGTGCACTATAAAGATACACAATTAAGTCACCTAAGAAACCTGCATATACATCAAAGTCAATCACTCCTACAAGGATAAAAGTATATGTATAACCATACAATGTCAAAAGCAAGATAGGAGACACCTAAAAATATATGAAGTAGAATAGAATGCCTCTAAATAGTACAAAATTGGTAATGGTATATGTACAAACCCTCAGGACAGGTTTATGTTGAAAAGCTATATAGTAAAGAGTAAGTAAACGAAACCATTCCTATATAAATATTATCCATTCAAAAATAGAACTATATTTAATATTCATATAAATAATTGACCAATGCGGTAAATTCAAGGAAATAATAAATTTCAAACTAAAAAAAAACATGAAATTAAACCTTTTAGCAACAACAGTTAGTGACTTAATGAAGGCTTTTTGTTATAAGGATGTAGACTCTTCTGGCATAAACAATGAAAAAATGGGCATGGGTCTTCCGGTACAGCAATAAAAGTTACTTATAGTGGTCCCATTAACTCGTCAGCAGAAAAATGAAGCAACAAACCAATTAACTGCATACCTAGGGTGCTTCAACCAATTTCAAATTTCAGAAAGGAACCATTTTAATACCTCTTACCAAAACAGTTTAGTCAGATGGAATAGCATCTCAATATAAATTTGAAAAGAATTCAAGAAAATATTTCACAAAGATGGAGAGTCTAAATAAAACTAATGAAATGGTAAATGAAAAAGATTTAGAGAATTTTTTGTCAGTAAAAAGCAAGTGCAAGAGAATGAGAACGAGTAAAACAATCTACAAGAAACAATACCAGAAAAAAAAACAATGATTTACGTAGTTTGGTTATAATGGCCTACATCCAAGAAATGCAATTAATGCTTCTGCACCTAATATTTTTCTGTTTAAATCAACCCAAAATCGATAGTCTAGGATAGCAATGTGATAAAACTTTCTCATTTCATGCTGCTGCGAACTGAAATTAGGTTCCTCTTCAAATCTGAAACGTGCTTCACATTGGAAAGTATCCACATAGTCTCAATTTCCATATCACCAACTCCCACAATGATCAAAAGCTGATCATCAACAAGATAAACATTCCCATAATGTCGTGCAAAAAAGTTGAACACAGGCTTTTATATGGAGTAGAATAAAAAAGCACACCTAAGTACAAGATTTAGAACTCTGTAGACACTAAGAATTGCAAGATCACAATCTCCTTAGTATAATATTCACAACTTCGTTCGCCACATTTGAGCCATGACAACGCTTCCTTTCTGGACTTTTTCACATGGTTAATCTTGTCACATTACCAGCAAACATCACTGAGAACTTCAGATTGACTCCTTTGAGATTTAGATTTGCCTCCCTTATTGCCTCTCCCTTAACTTGCTTTCAAAAATTAAATTAACAGAAGAAGATAGTCAACTGATTATCAACTCCTAATGTATTCACTTATAATCAAGTCACGAATGCCATTAAGTTTTAGCTTAATAGACCCAAATTAATTAAAGAACATAGTCACAATTCCAAGCCAGCTTTCCAAAAATAATTGTAACAAGTATAAAGCTTGAACTTTTAACAAAGTTAATGTCAACCAAACACAACCAACTTGTGCTCAAATTTGACTTGTTGTTCTGCACTACTACAAAAGCACAGAAACCTAAGATTGAAAAGCTGTCATTCAATACACTGTAATTACCCCTGAAGTCTTATAGTACATGTCACAAGAATTTTCATCATGTCAGGAATGGTCTTCTCGTGCATTAAGTCGGAAACATACAACTCTCAACACACATATATCCAAGCTATCCCAATCTCCTTAGCTCATATCTCTGAATTTTGTCTCCATGAGAGGCAAATGTAGCATTTTATTGTATGGGTATTAATGGATATGTATGTTCCAGAACATGAAATCTATAGCATAAATTTGATAATCTTCACCCTTCCATCCTCGAGCATCATTGCTTCCACCATATGCTTAAGATCTCAAAGCCTAGCTTTGATACCAGTCATCAAAGAAAAGCATCGTATGAGAGCAATGATCAAAAATCAAAAAATGAGAAAAATAAGTAGCAATAATAACAACCAAAACAAAAAGAAACGAAATTTTACATGGTTCTATGATGTCCACCTTGTCCACAACTGTATAGAAAGATTTTTTTCTGCATCAAAGACAATTACGTGATACAAATAATAAACTAAATGATTTGAGTTTTATCCCACTATTTTTTTTCTTTTCTTTTTATCTTTTCTCCCCTCTAAAATTCCTCTTTCTCATCTCTCACTTCAGCAAAACAGTGTTTTCATTAGAAAATGATTTTCAACAAAGGTGGATGAGAAATTTTACTAAATTTTTTTATGAAGATTATAATAATGCAAATGACTTTAGTGATCTTAACACCCTAAATGAAAATAAAGATTTTGTTGTCTGGGCCATCGTGGTCCCTAGTCTACATAGTCAGAGGAGGTAGTCGACCCAACCTGACAGATCCTTGTCGGCCGCCATGGGTTGCTTCATCCAAGGGGACCTTGTAGACCTTAGGGGAATATTTGTCTAAGGGGACAAATTTGAATCCACCTTAGTTGACAGAGGGCTTTGTGCCCTATCGATCATATCTTATTGATTCAGATCTCAAGGATTTGATGCAACTAAGAAGCATATGGGCTTTGGCCATAACCGATATTTCGTGGTGCCATTTTGCGGCAAAACCACTCAGTTTAGAGGGCCCCGGGTCATAACTGTTTATCCTGCGGTGTCATTTAGTGGCAAAATCGCCGGTCAGAGGACACGTACCACATCCTTACTAGTAGAAGATTATTTGAGAATGGATCCTAGTGATATTTTCGACTAGGCATTTGGATCTATGTGAGTTAAAGTTATATTCGAATTTGTCCACCTCGGCAAACTGTTGCGGAGAGGGGGTGAATTTTACTTTAAGTGGTTGATGGTTGAATTTCAGTTTTAAACATTTTTGGATTTTTGAGTAATATAGTAGCATTTGAAAGTATTTGTGAATGGACCCCTCCGGTTGAGATTTTTGTTCAACATAGACATCATCGGGGTGAAGGGGGTCATTTTCATTTGAAAATATTTCCATTTTATGGATGAACCTTATCAACTCTGTTGAGCTGTAAATAGAGGATCGGGTTTCGCATGCTTCATACCTTTGTTTGTGAATTTTTTTTATTAAAGGCCTTGAAGGCCTACTAATATGAATGTATAAAATAAATATTTTGGTCGACTTCATGACCGTATATTTATCCGATGGTTCGAACCCTGTCTATTCCTATTTACCTACTTAGGAGGATCGGGTTTCGTAGGATTTATGCCTTTGTTAGTGAATTATCGTTGTTATAGGCCTTGAAGGCCCAATATATATGTATTAAAACAAATATACCAATCTCCACAACCTTATATTTGTTTAATTGTTCGAACCCTGTCAACTCCTATTGATCCGTATAAAAGGATCGGGTTCGAACATGAATTCACTTATTCACCCGTTTAGCATCCCTAAACGTCACGTGTGTACCCATACCACGCTCGCTGGGGCCCATGCGGGTGTTTGAGAATTTCATTAACTGGACATGCCCCTTGTGAACCTATGTGTATACAAACTACGGTGCATGTGCAGGGGTACTCTTGGAATATTTGTGAAACGTCTTCTGTCCGCTAATACAAGTGTTGCGAATTCGGTGGCGTTTTGTAGTAGCTTCTGGATTGAGTTATCTACTGCTTTGTACAGATAGACTATCGTGCACTACTTGCATGATTTACGCAAGTGGATCATAATGCACTAACGAATCTCCTGCTTCTTCCTGTGGATGTTGGCACATGTTGGAAGTCTTCTATATTTATTAGTGGATAGTCTGTATGGCAAATCTACGACAGCAGCCTGTAAGCACTTGCATTTGTTGTTTGTTATTCGTCTCTACTTGCAAATGATCGGCATGTTTGATTGACATTTGTCGAATATGAGGGTGCTGTAACAACTCACAAAGGCCTTGTACACATATACTGTAGGTATACTGCCTTTGACTACATAAGACATTATATGTACATTTGCACCTTGTAATGTTTATGACTAATTTTCTGTGACGGCCCATAGGAGTTTGTATTTGATGCATCTCATCTTTCCTTGCGTGTAGTGAATTGATGTATTCACTTGCATATCTTCCTTCACTAGCTGCAAATAAATGTTAACTATGAAATAAGTCTTCTTTAGCAACTCATAGAGGTTTACATTTGATGATGGTCTATTGTATCTATTTGGAGATGACATTTTGTGTATGTCATAGGTCTCCTATGGTAATTCATAGGAGTTTGCATTTGCCACCAATTTCTTCATACATATTGATTTGTAGGTTGCTTTGTCCAGTGCACATCAATCTTCCAATTTTTGTAGGAGGCCAACACACATTCCTGCATGCTACTATTGGCAATTGGTTGAGTTGTGTTCGCCACTAATTTATCCTTGTATGTTGACTGGAAAGGATGCTTGAATATCCTTGCTATAAGAGCTCGCAAGTGCTTACATCTACTGCATATTAGTCATTTTTATCTGAGAGGATCAACGTATTTCACCTGACATTGAGTTGCTATTCACCACGCAAACATCATTGTTTTTGTTGCTTTTGAATGAGATATAGAGAAATCATTCATCATCAATCATTTTATGTAGTTGCTATTGACATGCCTGTTGCTTTTGCTCATAAACGAAGCACTTATCGTTCGCTGTATTCAACAAGTCTTTTGTTTGCTCACTAATGCTTATGTCTCAATTGGTATGGTGACCTCTTGATATTGAATGAAAACCTTGTATCATTGATTTTTAGCACATCATTACATCTCCATTTGATCGTTGTTTAGGGATGTATCATGTCCACCTTTGCAAGTGGATTATCATGATCCAAAGAATTCTCTTACACTATAGCTTTATGATTAAGCGATAATCCTCATAATCCTTGTTATTTAGAAGTCAAATTATACTTGCAAAATAGTTTGCAAGTAGTTGTCACCCAATTAAAGTGAAAATATCTAGATTTTCAAAGAAGATTTTGCTTTATCAGTTGTAGACATTTCATTACACTATTTCTCCACTTGGCTCTTATTTGCATTTTGTCACTTTATCAAAAAATTTTGTTTTAAATTATGCTTCATATCACCCAACTTGGGCTCAAGCTCAAGTTAGATCCCAAATTATTTGAGTTCAAGAGCATCCCATATTCTTGGCAACTTCGATCCACATTCAATTCACTTTTGTTTGTTCATGTGGCAAGTCTAAATCCTTCTCGCTTGGTTCAAATCAAGTTCATAAGTCTCAAGTGATCTTGTTCAATTCAAGTTCATTGTCCACTATAGTCCAACTCAAATTTTTATTTGAGTTCAAATGTCCAGAATCATTTTCTTTTTCAAGTCATTTTTATTTGAGTTTGAATTTATTTAGATTTGAGTTTATTGCATCAAAGTTCACAAGTCCGAGTCCACTGTTGTTCTTTTGAGTTCAATCAAGTCCATGTACGACCTCGTGTTCACCCAAAATTTCGGCAGCCTCTCGGCGTCTCCCCCGTTTAGGGGCAAACTACAAGAAACTGGGTCTTCAAACCATGCGCAATAAAGGCGTGTATGATAGGTGTCCTCGAACGAGGACACCGAGGCAGTGATCTTCATTCCCACCACGCGCAATAAAGGCGTGTATGGGGTCTTTGACGGTACCTGTTTAAAAAAATAACAGTTTGCTTTCCCCTCGCTCGAGGATACTTATGAATAATCCCGTCTCGCTATAGGTGCCGCACCGGGGTCCCATCCTACCACGCGCAATAAAGGTGTGTATAGGCGGTTTTTCGGTGCGCCAAGAACTTTGAAATGGGGTTTAAGGTGATAACCCACCTCGTCGTAGGCATACCTGTTAACGGCGAATGGCGCACCATGGCGCAAAGGTCCATTTGGAGCCATGGCGCATAGCGCACGGCGCGGCGCGCGCTATTTTGAACATGGCGCAAGCTATATAAAAATTATAAAATAATAAGCATGAATATGAAATATTATTAAAAATGAAAGACAAGCTATCATAATAATAAAAGACTTCATAATCCTCTTCATCACCCTCGGTACCGCTACTTCATAATCCTATAAGAACTGAATCTGACATTTTATGATCACCTAAAAGCAAACAAATTTAGATAAAAGAAACATAATATTGTCCAAGAAACATAATATGGGGGTTGCCGGGGGTCCAAGGGGGCGCTGCCCCCTGACGGGGTTCGACCTGACCGGGCATGTACCTAGTTGTACCGAGCTGTACCGAGTGGTACAAAGCATGTAACTAGTGGTACCGAGCATTTTAATTAAAATTAATCATAAATAGTAATTAATTATAATTATTTATAATTAATTAATAATTAAGTATGAATAATCATAAGTAATTATTAATTAAGATTAAAAATTAATTAAATTAATCATAATTAGTAATTGATTATAATTATTTATAATTAATTAACAATAATTAATTATGAATAAACATAGATAATTACTAATTAAGATTAAAAGTAATTAAATATAATTAATTAAACTTAATTGTAATTACTAATTAATTATAATTATTGATAATTAATAATACTTAATTATAAATAATCATAGTTAATCAAACATGATCAACTAAGACTAATGAAGGATTAGATCAAGATCTGAGAGGATTTAGCATACATCCTCTATTTCCTCCTCTTTATAGTAAATCCTGAATTTGACCGAAGAAGTTTGTGATAGGGATAAAGTTACCTTCACTGTAAGCCAGCTCCTGTTCATTTCTTTCAATCAAAATGCGGTAACTTTCAGTCTGACGGCAAGGAAACACCGTCGAAGGAGGAGGGAAGTCAAAGCTAGGGCAATGGGGAGACATCGAGTGAGGGGGTCTCGGCGTCGGATAGGGAGGTCCGATCGTCATCTGTGAGATCAGGAGGCTTGGAGTTTTGGGATTTCAGCTTCAGGTAGGGAGATCTACCTCTCTCTCTCTCTCTCTCTCTCTCTCTCTCTGTGGACCGAAGGTGCGGCTTGCAACAGGAAAGGGGCGGAGAGATGGAATGAAGAAGAGGTTTGGATTCGGGATGGAGTTCGACTTCTGCGAACTGGATAGGGAAGCTTCGGTTGGGGCTGTCCTTTGATTCTATCTGATGGATCGGGAATGGGTATGAGAGTGTCGAAGGATTCGAGTGGTTTCAACGGGAGAGCAAGAGGAGGCGGGACCGGGACTCGGCTCTGTTTGCGTGGAAGAAGTCCCTAGACTTTGCATTTGGTTGGCTTTTAACGACATCGAAGAGTGAAGATCAAGGCCGGTTATGCGCAGGTATTGCGGAGAGGAGACTGGAGCGGCGCCGATCTGCAGGTAAGCGGGATTTCTTGCAGCATTTCTGCAAGATTTTGGGGACTCGACGGAGCAGAGGTGTGCGTATATTTTCTTTGTTTGCCCTTAGTTAAACAGGAGTTAACAGTAAACTTAAATTATGGAGGTCAACCTTAGAGTCTAAAGTCTTTCGTTTGAGTAGATCTAAAACTGAATATATTGAGTGTAATTTTAGTAATAATAGATCTAGTTAGGGGGATTGTGACTTTGGGCGATCAAGTCATTAATAAGAGCACACGTTTTAGATATCTTGGGTCTATTGTTTTGAGTGATGGTAAAATAGATGGGGATATTATTAGTAGAATTCAAGTTTGGATGTTTAAAGTGCAGGAATGCATCGGGCTTGCTATGTGATAGAAAAGTCCCTCTCATACTTAAGGGAAAATTATATAAGATGGTAGTGAGACCTGCAATGCTTTATGGTGCAAAATGTTTTTTTTTTTTTCGAAGAAATGCAATTTTGCATTAAAAGATGATGCAAAATATTGACCATTAAAAGAGAAGCATAATATTAAGTTAAATGTTGCAGAGATGAAGATGCTTAGATGGATGAGTGATTTATTCTTAAAGACAAGATACAAAATGAGCATATACGTGAAAAGGTTGGAGTAGCTCCAGTGGAAGATAAGATTAGAAGAGTCGCCTTAGATGGTTTGGTCACATAAAACGGCAGCTTTCCAATGACCCAGTTAGAAAAGTAGATATATTAGATTTGACTTATCCTGAAAAAGGTACAGTTAGACCTAAAAAGACTTGGTTATAATATATTAGAAATGACCTTTCTTTATTAAATTTAAATGATATTTTGACCCTTAACAGGACACAATAGAGAACAAGGATTCATGTAGCCGACCTCACATAGTGGGATAAAGACTTGTTGTTGTTGCTGTTGTTGTTGTTTTTCACCCAACTACAGAACCAGCACATGACCCCTACCTTTATGCACTGTCGCACAACCCATCCTCTGAATGATGCATTTAACACAAACCATACTGTGAGCGCACCAGCCCTACTGTTTGCAAGCCTTGCAGCCCAAGAAGTACCATATGTAAGGTTTCAAGAAGACAACCCACAGTAGTTCATCGCCACTAGAGCGAACCATCGATTATTATGTAGTTGCCAACGACACACTCTGGCAAGGGCCTAATCATTGCAGTTTCCGGCTACAAAGGACTCCCATCCTGCTATGCTTAATACTCCAGCACATAACTCCAGAACTAGTGTTTTGTAGAATACTCAAAAAGTTCACATCCATCAATTCATGTCTTCTTTTATAAAGGGTTTAGAGAGTGGATGTTGTCACAAAATAATGATATTTATGGCATTAATTGAGCAAAAATGGTTGACTTTAGATTTTGTTCTAAAAACTGCAAAGATTTAGATGGCATGATTTAAGCAACAAATTAGCCGAATAAAATATCTTAGATCTTAGAAACCAGATTTCAAACTTGAATATATCCATAACTTGTCGGAATTAATCAGGGATCTAAGAGGAATAGATTCTCCAAATCATAACATTCTTGTTAGTTCAAACCTTGCCTAACAAAATTTCCAAGAAAAATACATATAGAAACAGTATTTTAAAATTTCACCAAATACCTTTAATTAGTAAGACGTGAAATAAAATATATGAACAGCAATTCAAGGTAGTTTTCTGGGTTATGACCTAACAATTACATGTTTTTAGCTTGCTAACTATTAAAAGGAATTTATTTTGCTTGGACATTACAAAACAATTTAGGATTTAGGGTTACATAAACTGTTACTAGTGTTCAAATATTAGTCGGTTTGACCAAGCATTTTTTCTATTTCAATTGGATTACATCAAGGATTAGTTTTAAGCCCGTATCTTTTTTCTTTGATGCTCTTACTAGACATTTGCAAGAGGATGTACCATGATGTATGCTTTTTGCTGACGATATTCTTCTTGTTGATAAAATTAGAGAGGGAGTTGATAAAAAACTTAAATCATGGAAGTCAACCTTAGAGTCTAAATATTTTTGTTTTAGTATATCTAAAATAGAATACATTTGAGTGTAATATTAGTAGCAATAGATCTAATAGTGGGATTGTGATATCAGGGGATCAAGTCATTAAGAAGAGTGCACGTTTTAGATATCTCAAGTCTATTGTTCAAAGCGATGGTAAAATAGATAGGAATATTAATATAATTCAAGTTGGACGTTGAAGTGGAGGAATTCATGGGGCATGTTATGTGATTTAAAATTACCCCTCAAACTTAAGGGAAAATTTTATAATGTGGTGGTGAGACCTATAATGCTTTATGGCGCAAAAATAGGCCATTAAAAGAGAAGCATACAATTAGGTTAAGTGTTACAGAGACGAGGATGCTCAGGTGAATGAGTGGCTTTACACTTAGAGATAGAATATGAAACGAGTATATATGTGAAAAGGTTGAAGTAGCACTAGTGGTAGATAAAATTAGAGATAATCTCCTTAAATGATTTTTTCGCATAAAATCTTGGCCTTTCGATGACCCTGTTCTGAGAGTGAACGTACTAGATCTAGTATATGTTAAAGGTAGAGGTAAACCTAAAAATATTTTATTAAAAAATATTAAAAATGACCTTCTGTATTAGATTAAATGAAAATTTGACTTTGAATAGGACCCAATGGAGAAAGAATTATTCATGTAGGCAACCCGGTATAGTGAGAGATAAAGGCTTGTTGTTGTTGTTGGACATTACCAAACAATTGTGCCTTCTGTAGTCCTTATTTTCAACTTAGCTACAAAATAAAAAGGGGACAGGGGAGGGGAATGTAGGGGAATTTAGTGATAGTTATGATGGATGATGACCAACTCTGCATGCAGTAATATCAATATTTTGACATTGTTGTTGTGATATCAAACAAAGTGAGATAATCAATAATCAAGAGCTCTTGACAAATGCATAGTGCATGAAAACATAATGGATTCAGACAGAAAGAGATTTAAAATACTGCCAAATAAAACATATTCAACCTTTGAATCAAGAAAAAGCCCTATCTTTAGCATATGTAATCATAGGAAACAATGTAAACAATATGTAGACTTAGAGCTATCATATAAAACAAGCATTTCAGAATTCGCAGCCATTAAAATAATGCATATGTAAAGAAGCAAAAGTTCATCAAATTGTAGAATGCTGGATGATTTAGCATCTTTAATTGGAGGATTGTAAAGCTCATTGGGGGAACTTTGAATCTACGAAGTGTTTAGATATAGAATCTTGCAAAAAACTCTAACTAGGGAAGACTATGAAGACGGGTGAATAATTCTATATGCAACTGCATCAATATTTGACCTTGTGGTTGTGATATCAAAACTCAACAAAGATTGTCAAGCACTCGGGAACTCTTAACAAAAGTGTTCTGAATAATAACAAGATTGTATTCAAACAGAAAGAGATAGAAAATGCTCCCAAATCTTCCATACTCAACATTTGAATCAAAGAAACCCTTATCTTTAGCATATATAATCAGATGAACCCGATCCAACTCATAATAACCAATACAGATAACATGGAGCCCTAGAGCTATCATAAAGAACTAAAATTTCAGAATTTTGCATGTTTAAAAATGATGCATGCGTAAAAAAGGAAAAGTTCATAAAATTCAAGATTGGGTTTAGTATCTTTATTTGGAGGATCGTTAAGCTCCTTGGGTAAATTTGATTCTACAAAATGTGTATATGCATAGAAACTTCCAAAAAATTCCAAGTCAAAAGGACTATGATTATTGATGAGTAATTTGCAGGCACCAACATCAAGATTTTGACCTTGTGATTGTCAAATCAAAACTCAAGGAAATAATCAAACAACTAAGAGGCCTTGACATCGATATTCTATATAACAATATAATAGGTTTCAGACAAAATGAGACCAAAAATGCTCCCGCATTTGCAATATTCAACGTTTGAATAAAAAAAATCCAATCTTTATTATAATCAAACAAAAACTACATTGAAAATAAAGAAAATTGAAAATTGTTTAAGAAGTGAGTATTTCGCAAAATTCTCAAATAGATCTTTCAGAAAATTACATCCGCTAGACAACTGGAGTCACAATCTTTGGTCTCCATGTTCGTAAAAAAGCAATAACTCAAAATAAATAAAAACGAAATCAAAAGGTGCTTAATTAATATGATATAACTGTATAGAGGCTATAAATAAAAGGAATTTTCGCCAGAACTCCTAACAAAGATAAGAAACTCACAATTAAATTCCTAACTGAAGGTACAAGTAGCGTTGTGGATTCAGATACAAGCAGAAGTTATCCTCGTGATGAAGGTAACCGCGCTTTATGTCTTCTAATTAACTGGAGGCAAAAATATTTTGAGCCAACCCTTCTTATTCTAAGAAAAAAGGGACGGATACATGACAAACACAAAAGGACGTCATGAATCTTAATATTTATGGACTTTCATCTGAATCTTTGCAGCATATTTGTCGTTTTCTTTACAACAAATCTAACATCGAAACAATTAAAAAAAAAACTAAATAGAAAAAAATTATTTCTTCGATAAGGCATTTACTCAAACTCCTGTAATTTGATAAGAACACAGAGAGAGAACATAGACCGATAGATCAATTATTTATTATCTTTTAATCAGCAAATCAAACAAAACAACAACGGACTTAAATGAGAAGGAGAAAATCACATTCGTCAATAACACAAAAAGAACAAAGATAAAGAATCAGAAACCCCAATCCATCATATATTCACCAATTTTGTTGAGAAATTACCCGATAAAACTGAATAATACCAACAAATGATTCAGTAATCCCGTTTCTCTTTTCTATTCCGATCGGATCTTAGTATCGGTTCTCTTGTTCTTCCCCTTCTTAATCTAAAGAGTGAAATTAATTATTGAGACCGGCAGGAACGGCTAGAAAGTTGAAAACTTGAAATGATAATCCAACCTTAGTAGAGGAGAAGCTAAAAACAAGGGGAGAGATTGATAAAAATACGAAACCCGTAGCGTGTTTAGAGAAATCTTTCCTATCCGGGGACCAGGGCGGCATGCCACGTGGCATGAGTCACAGTCACCCCCGGCACGTTGCTCCGCAGATGAAACGCGCGTGCGTAATAGGGAAAGAAATTTTTGTTTCGGTTGCAAATTAATGGAGATAACTTACCGTCGGTTCTCTTAGAGTTGTTTACAATCATTTTATTAAATAATTAATTGAGCTTGAATATTTTATTTATTTATTTGATATTTAAATAATTATGAAATCGATTCATATATTCATAAATAATATTATTTAAAACTAATAAATAAGTTTGATTCATGTTCCATAAAGATATCATGAATAAATTCATTAACAAACTCGATTAATATCTGATATGAGGGCGATTAAGATTTCATTTGGAACGGCATTTTTACTGTTTTTAAAATAGTTTTTTATTATAAAAAAATAAAAATTTGTACTAGAAAGCTGCTTCAAGAAGCAGTAAGAAAGCCGTCCCAAACGAAACTTAAGTCTCGTTATCAAAATAATGAATAAATTTATTCTAAAAAAGAGTATAACAAAAAATTAAAATTATTTTTTTATAAAATAAATATTTTTAATTATAATAAAATTAAAAATTATGTCAAATAAAGATGTAAGTCAATCTCTATATTTATAATAAAGAATCATTTGCTTATTAATTAACCATTATTATATTATAAAATTAAAATAAATACAAAATATTTATATTAGATTGTTCATCATTTTTATAACAATTAAAAAATCATTGTGATATGTCTATTATTTATATTTTTAGATATATATCTAAAAATTTATTTTAGATCAAAATATTCTTATTATTTTTATATCTAGACTGCATAGAAAGAATAACATCATACCCTTACACGAGAAATTATTCTGTGTGGAATTCGGTCAAAGAGGTGTGTTCAGTTGCCAATAAAAACATTACGCGTGTTGTGCTTACGTGGAAAGTTAAGACCCGACCTGTTTACTGCAGACGACGAGACACCCACCTGCCCATCGAATTTAACAGTAAAAATATGAAAAAGGAGGAAAATTTTCACATTTTCACATTTTGGCCATTCCCTCCAGTTCTCTCCCGAGGTTCCTGCAAAAAAATCTTCTCAAAAATATCCAGCAATCTCTTCTGCTCAAATAGAGGAGGGGAAGGATTCACCTACAAAAAAAAAGGTACGTTATTGCTTACTTTGACATAAAATGTTCTACGTATTTTTTTGGTATTCAATGCGTATTTGCAGAAGAAATCAAAATAAAAAATAAAATCATTTTGAGAAATTTAAAAAATTATATTTATCTCACCATTTAAGTTATTTCTGCTTATTTTCTTTGTATATATAATGTGTATATTCTGCGTATATTTTGCTTATTTTCTGTGTATATGTTGAAGACAAACCCTAACATTTTATAATAAATACTTTGGATCTTTAAATCATAAAAATAAACTTCCAATACAAAAAAATGTCTACAGTAAATAATTATTGATTTCTGCTGATATTTTTCGTATTCTTTGCATACCGTATGTACGTGTATATAATGCGTATACTTTGCATATTTCATGCGTATGAAATGCGTATAATATGCGTATTCTTTGCGTAGATATTGCATTTTATATGCATACTTAATGCGTATCATCTGTTTCTTTAAATTAATTTTAGTTTCTTAATTTACGCATATATACGTCCGTCCTATATCCTATCGCTGCTATGTTTCCACATTTAGAACAATCTATAATACTTTTTCTGAGATAATTTCCCTTGAAATTGAAGAAAAATTGAATAACATGAATATCTTCCAATTTTTTCATTTTCCTGGATTTGAGCAAAACGCCCCACGGATCTACCAGCTGCTGATAATGTGAAATATTCAAAAGCAAAATTTTATTATAAATGGTCATGTTGTACCTTTCACAGCTGATGAAGTGGTCCTGCTTACTGGTCTTCCAAACAAAGGTGAGTAGATTACTTGGATGACCTTGCCAACTTCAACCATCACTTTAAAGGATATAAAGTCTGAAATGTTTAAGTTGACAAGAGAAAGCACCCTAGAGACTATGTTGAAAATATTTATTATGTATTTATGTTCAAATTTATTTTTCCAACAAAGCAACTTCAAAGTTCCTAAATTATTTAAAACACTATCAAATAATGTTGATGATTTTTCATCAACTAATTGGGCATGGTCAATTTGGGAATACCTGGTTGAAGAATTTAATAATAAATATTTGAAGATCTCAAACAACAAGCCAGCAGGTTATGTCAACGATTTTGTGCCTCTGCTAATTGTGAGTGCTAAAACAATTCTAATTTAACATTTAATTTGACTGATTGATTTGCTAAATTTAGTAAGAAGATCTCAATTTTACGCAGGTTTGGTTCCTAGAGCACACTTCCATTCATTACCCGAAGTACCCTGAGAGAAGGCCCTATTTCCTTCGATGAGGTGATGACATTGTATATAATACTGAGAAGACAGCTAAATTATTTATTAATTTAAAAAAAAAAGACATGTATATATTGTGAAAATATTTATATATTGCTTATTTATTACGTATGTACTGCGTATGACTTGATTTTTCATAGATTTTTATTGACCTCCAAGCAGTTACCCCCTAAGAAGCTAATCTTCTGGGTATCAAGAAATAACCATCAAGCCCTCTTTCTCCCATTCAAACCCAAACACCTGAACATCATCTCCCCCTCAATCTCCCCAGCAGTCCAAACCCAACCCCAATCATTCGATGTTCTTGAAGAGAAAATAATAAAAATTGTGCAAGCTACCTGCAAAAACCTCTTCCAAGAATTTGAAGCTAGGCTTAGTAAGAATTTGGAGCAAATTGTGAAAAGAGTTGATCTTATTGATAACAAGCTCCAAAATTTTATTGTTCAAGGCAATCTTAATCTTGATCTGCAAGCTGCTCCCTCCTCATCATCATTCATTCACCATATAATGAAGAATATTCAGATATCTACTGAACACACAAAGACCGAAGCCCCAGAGAAAATCAATGAACAAGAGATGACCAAAGCTGCTGACTTATAAGAGGATATCAGTTTATTAAAAATTGAAAGGGTGTACAAGAAGCAGAAATTAGACATCAGAGAGGATCAAGGCCACAAAAAATCAATCCTAAAGAAAAGCAAGAAGAAGAAAAGGGTACAACCCCAAGTAGAACCTGCCCAAAAAGAGCCATCATAAAAGGTTTCATCCCCCAAAAAATCATCCCCCAAAGAACCTCCCCAAGAAGAACCATCCCCAAAAGAACATCCCCAAGAAGAACTATCCCTAATTATTCCATCACCAAATGAATTTACCCAAGAACCATCCCCAAATGAACCTCCAGAAAAAGAACAAAAAGTTCCACAACCAAAAGAAGTAATCAATGTTGATAATGTTATAGTAAAGGGTTTCCCTGCTAGTCCTATAGTAAACTTCATTGGCTTGGAGATGTTGAGTCCTGAGAATGAACTTTTTATCAGGGATAACATAAAGAATTATCTTGACAGGTATTTTATTTACGTTATTGGTGCGTAATGTGTGCATATTAATTGCGTAATATGTGAGTACATATTGTGTAATTTATGCATACAGATTGCGTAAGAACTGTGTTTTATATGCGTACCTAATACGTATTTTATGTTTAATGATTTTAGTAGCATGACAATATTTGAAGCTGAGAACGTTATAATTTCTAGACATGGGATGGACGAAATATTATCCGACGGTTACCTTGACAATGATCATGTTGATTCCTTTGCCATTTTATTAAATGAGAAGGCTAAAATTTTTCCAGACAAGTACCATAAATTTTTATACATCTCACCAATGTATTGGGTTAGTATACTTGTTTATCTCATATATAATTATATATTTTGAATATTTTATTCTTATATTTAATTCTTGCATCATTACAAGTTGAAAGATCCAAGTTTAAAATTGTTCATCGAACACATAAACTACAATTCTGTTCATTCATGCAATATTATACTTAATCCAATTATTGACAGTTCGCACTGGACTCTTCTGGTTGGGTACCAAATTAGAAAAAGTGAGAATTTTACAATTCTATTCCCAACCCTATGTATAGAAGTATTGCTATAAAGATAGTAAGTTTGATTGAATTTAGTAAAAAAATTTAAAATTATTTTTCAGTGAACTAAATTCTATTCCATATATTGTTTAGATTGCAAGCTTATATAGGGATTGCAAAGAAGCTTTTGATGATAATATCAACAAATGGAGTTTCAAGACAATCAAGAAGGCACCAACTCAGTCCAACAATACAGATTACGGAATGTTTGTTTGTAAATACATGAAAAATATTATTCGATAAAAAAACTTCAAGTGGAGAGAGAGTACAGATTGGCAGGAAAAATTCCAAAATATAGGGCAGAAATCTCATACGCTTGTTCTGTGCAGCGTTGAAATGAACTTTTCATATTTTATGTTTGTGTAAATAACTGATATATGTAAATTATATGAGCATAAAATATCAAATAAGAAGGTGTTCCTATAGATTTGCAAAGTACGCATTCTATACGCTTGGTATATGCATTCGGGACGTACGCAAATCACATTCCTTCAGTATGAATCATGTAAATACTCATTTTAGGATCATTATAAAAGAATTATAAAAAATTTTCTCAATGAGACATAATATATTTGTACACCCTTGTGCTACACAAGTGATAGTTCTAGAGAGTGGGGGTTATGCTTAACTGGTTTAGCTTGTAATGGAGATGTATGGAGAATCAAAGGTGTTTAGAATGCTTCTTCTCGTTAAGAAAAGAATCAGGAATCGTTGAATATTGTGTTTCTCAACATTAATCTTTGATTCCTTGTTGTTAAGAAGGTGTTCTTATGGGCTTGTAAAGTACGCATTCTATACGCTTTGTAGACGCAGTCGAAACACATAAAATACGCATCCCATACGCAAATCACATTCTTTACTCTTTTCTTAAAAAAAATTATTTAATTTGAATTTAATTGATTCAATGCATTCCTTCGGTATGAATCATGTAAATACTCATTTTAGGATCGTTATAAAAACATTATAAAATAATTTCTCAATGAGACATAGTATATGTGTACACGCTTGTGCTACACAAGTGATAGTTCTAGAGAGTGGGGGTTATGCTTCACTGGTTTAGCTTGCAATGGAGATATATGTAGAATCAAAGGTGTTTGGAATGCTTCTTCTCATGAAGAAAAGAATCAGGAATCGTTGAATATTATGTTTCTCAACATTAATCTTTGATTCCTTGTTATTAAGAAGGTGTTCCTATGGGCTTACAAAGTAAGCATTCTATACGCTTTATAGACGTAGTCGAAACGCACAAAATACGCATTCCATACGCAAATCACATTCCTTGGTTTTTTCTTAAAAAAAATTATTTAATTCGAATTTAATTGATTCAATGCATTCCTTCATTATGAATCATGTAAATACTCATTTTAGGATCATTATAAAATAATTATAAAAATTTTCTAAATGAGACATAGTATATGTGTACACCCTTGTGCTACACAAGTGATAGTTCTAGAGCGTGGGGGTTATGCTTCACTGGTTTAGCTTACAATGGAGATATATGGAGAATGAAAGGTGTTTGGAATGCCTCGTCTCGTGAAGAAAAGAACCAGTAATAGTTGAATATTATGTTTCTCAACATTAATCTTTGATTCCTTGTTGTTAAGAAGGTGTTCCTATGGGCTTTCAAAGTACGCATTCTATATGCTTTGTAGACGCAGTGGAAACACATAAAATACGCATTCTATATGCAAATCACATTCCTTGGTTTTTTTCTTAAAAAAATTTATTTAATTTGAATTTAATTGATGCAATGCATTCCTTCGGTATGAATCATGTAAATACTCATTTTAGGATCATTATAAAATAATTATAAAAATTTTCTCAATGAGACATAGTATACACAAGTGATAGTTCTAGAGAGTGTGGGTTATGCTTCACTGGTTTAACTTGCAATGGAGATATATGGAGAATCAAAGGTGTTTGGAATGCTTCGTCTCGTGAAGAAAAGAAGCAGGAGTCGTTGAATATTGTGTTTCTCAACATTAATCTTTGATTCCTTGTGGTTAAGAAGGTGTTCCTATGGGCTTGCAAAGTACGCATTCTTTACGCTTTGAAGACGTCTAAACGCACAACATACGCATTCCATACGCAAATCACATTCCTTGGGTTTTTCTTAAAAAAATTTATTTAATTCGAATTTAATTGATTCAATGCATTCCTTCAGTATGAATCATGTAAATACTCATTTTATGATCATTATAAAATAATTATAAAAAATTTCTCAATGATACATATTATATGTGTACACCCTTGTGCTACACAAGTGATAGTTCTAGAGCGTGGGGGTTATGCTTCACTAGTTTAGCTTACAATGGAGATATATGGAGAATAAAAGGTGTTTGGAATGCTTCATCTTGTGAAGAAAAGAACCAGGAATCATTGAATATTGTGTTTCTCAACATTAATCTTTGATTCCTTGTTGTTAAGAAGGTGTTCCTATAGGCTTTCAAAGTACGCATTTTATACGCTTTGTAGACACAGTCGAAACACATAAAATACGCATTCTATATGCAAATCACATTCCTTGGTTTTTTCTTAAAAATTTTTATTTAATTTGAATTTAATTGATGCAATGCATTCCTTCGGTATGAATCATGCAAATACTCATTTTAGGATCATTATAAAATAATTATAAAAATTTTCTCAATGAAACATAGTATACACAAGTGATAGTTCTAGAGAGTGTGGGTTATGCTTCACTAGTTTATCTTGCAATGGAGATATATGGAGAATCAAAGGTGTTTGGAATGCTTCGTCTCGTGAAGAAAAGAACCAGGAGTCGTTGAATATTGTGTTTCTCAACATTAATCTTTGATTCCTTGTTTTTAAGAAGGTGTTCCTATGGGCATGCAAAGTACACATTCTTTACGCTTTGAAGAACCAGTCTAAACGCACAATATACGCATTCCATACACAAATCACATTCCTTGGTTTTTTCTTAAAAAAATTTATTTAATTTGAATTTAATTGATTCAATGCATTCCTTCAGTATGAATCATGTAAATACTTATTTTAGAGTCATTATAAAATAATTATAAAAATTTTCTTAATGAGACATATTATATGTGTACACCCTTATGCTACACAAGTGATAGTTCTAGAGAGTTGGGGTTATGCTTCATTGGTTTAGTTTCCAATGGAGATATTTAGAAAATCAAAGTTGTTTGGAATGCTTCGTCTCGTGAAGAAAAGATTCATGAGTCGTTGAATATTGTGTTTCTCACCAATGATCCTACATTCCTTGTGATTAAGAAGGTTTTTGTTTTAGTTTGTATGTACGCATTCTACACGCTATGTATACGCAATAAGGGCGCATTTAATACGCATTACATACGCAAATCATAGTTCTTGGTTTTTTCTTAAAATATTATTTAATTGGAATTTAATTAATTCAATGCATTCCTTCAGTATGAATCATGTAAATACTCATTTTAAGATTGTTATAAAAGAATTATAAAAAAAAAAATTCTCAATGAGACATAGTATATGTGTACACCCTTGTGCTACACAAGTGATAGTTCTAGAGAGTGGGGGTTATGCTTCACTGGTTTAGCTTGCAATAGAGATATATGGAGAATCAAAGGTGTTTGGAATGCTTCGTCTCGTGAAGAAAAGAATCAGTAATCGTTGAATATTGTGTTTCTCAATATTAATCTTTGATTCCTTGTTGTTTAGAAGGTGTTCCTATGGGCTTGCAAAGTACGCATTCTATACGCTTTGAAGATGCAGTCGAAACACACAAAATACACATTCCATACGCAAATCACATTCCTTGGTTTTTTCTTAAAAAAATTATTTAATTCGAATTTAATTGATTCAATGTGTTCCTTCAGTATGAATCATGTAAATACTCATTTTATGATCATTATAAAATAATTATAAAAATTTTCTCAAAGAGACATATTATATGTGTACACCCTTGTGCTACATAAGTGATAGTTCTAGAGAGTGAACTTAGTTTATTCTTTAAATATGCATACAATACGCATATAATACACAGTAAGTAAGCTTTAAATACACAGAAACTACTTGTAATCTATAATGTTATTTTTTTAGAGAAATGTTTAATGTATATTTGCATGTCGCATCTTCATGTCAATTCGCATTAAAAATTATTATAAAAATTTTCTGAATGAGATTAATATACAATATGCATTAAAATATGCAACCAGGACGCATACAATACGCATACTATACGCATCCAATACGCCTTAAAATAAATATCTCTAAAGATAATAATACAAATATTCTTATTACATAGAATTTTTTGATTTAATGATATCCATCATCAACTTCAGGTATATTGCTGATGGCTTTTTTGAACGTACATCTTTTATGTGTTCTTGAGTGAAGCATTTGGGTATGCTTGTGAAATTAGAATGCTTTGCTCGCTTTACTGATGGCTGACTGGACGGTTCCTCGGCTATGAAGTCATCGTTCATACAGTCAAGCATGCTTGTGAATTGCTGTACTGATGCCTGACTAGATGGGCATGCTTATGATATGAAGTCATTGGTGAACCATTCGGGCATGCTTATGAAATTGCACTGCTTAACTGATGGCTGACTCGACTGTACAGAGTTTATGAAGTCCTCAGTGAAGCATTGGGGCATGCTTGTGAAATTACACTGCTGCGCTGATGGTTACTTGTAGTGTATAGAATTTATGAAATTCTTCGTTAAGCATTCGGGCATGCTTAAAGGAGTAGCAATTTTTTTTGTGTTTTTCTTCACCGGTGGTTTCCCTGTTAAAAAAAATTAATAACAATATGTCACAATAGGCAATAAATTAAATTAGTCAGAAAATAAAATCATACTCTTTGGCTTCTTTTCCCAGTGGCTTTTCAGCCTAGCATTGGATATGCCTTAAGGCCTACGCTTTAGAGGATCCTTCAGTTGTACACTACCACCCTGTGTAGACTTGTATGTCTTTCTCTTCTCATAAACAATCAAATCGAGTTTTTTAGATGTATCATTCATCGAAGCCAATAAAAATTCTTCACCCTCCTCATTCAGCTGCGCTCGTGTGCTCATTTCATATGCAAACCTGCTGATAGAATTTCTGAATATGAATCCGCTACTAGCTTCAGAGCTATTATGAGAATTTCTTTCAAATTTGGACCAGAATATATATCTTGTTGAGCTCGTGCTGACCATCACAACAGTAGGTACTTCTCGGGGAATTTCCAAATAGCCATTTGTCTCAAAACTAATATGCAATGAGAACACAATAAATCCATCATTTCAAACTTTCTACAGGAGCATTGAATGTTACCATTTTGTGTATCAAAATCATCAACCCATGGTTTAGAATGATCATTTTTCTCTGTGTAATAGACAAAAAATTTAGAAGAATCACTAGCCTCAAGCTCTACACTCATTACACCAACACCTTGCAAAAAATTTTGTTCATAAAATGAATATATTTTCTTTGAATAAAATTGAGTAGCTTGCTTTAATATTGAGAAGTTTTTTATTACAGGTTCTATTTCAGACTAGCTGCATCTATAATCCTCATCCTGTTCATTCCGGCGCCAATTCATCATCACCTTCTCTAAACCCAGAAAGCAATCAGTTATAGAACTTGTGGGCTTAAAAATGTCATGACATACATTATTAATAGACTCTCTACGTTGTGTGGATAGAATGTTCATGCTAAAAAAATCCTTATTGAAGGCTGTTGACCACGTATTCCTTATCATATAAAGATCATGCAATCAAACATGATCTTGGAGGTTCCCTTGTATTATCAATTCAGCCTATGCATTCTCAAACTCCTCCTCAGAGTCACATCTACTTAAACACTTATTTAAGAGGCCTTTGACTTTGTTGTTGGTATTGTAGCATGATACTTTTGATGGAGCCTTTTTACGGACATGCCATTGGCACAATCTATGACGACTGTGAGGTAGTGCAACTTCTATGACCCTAGCAATTGCCTGGTCTTGATCTGTATATATATTGCTTTTGGATGTTTATCACCCATCATTCGGCAAAAGTTTTAAACATCCACGTAAATGATTCAATTGTCTCTTCGGACAAGAAGGCCACCCCAAGCAAAATGTTTTGCCAATGATTGTTAACCCCGACAAATGATGTGCATACCAAATTATACTTATTAAGCCTATAACTTGTATAAAAAATTACCACATCACCAAAGTAGTCATAATCTATCATACTAATCCCATCAACCCAAAAAAAATTTAACAATCTATCAAATTCATCCTTCTGGACATCCCAAGCGAATATGTTATCATTAAGTTGATGTTCTTTAAATAACTCAATCAAAGTATTAGTGTCCCCAAATTCAATCTTTGCTCTTTTTATTTTTTGGATAAAGTTGTATGCATCCCTCCTTGTGAATCTAATATTTTCGACACCTCCAACTTCATCAGCAAGGAAGGAAAATGCATCAATGGTTCTTATGCTAGCATCTGTCATTGCTTTAAGAACAGAAGCTTTTTAATCACATGCATTCCTGCATGATCTAAGAAGATGCCAGTCTTCTGGCCTAGGCAAATCATGATTGTGATTCATGATTGTGATTTTCAATAAATTTTTTCACCTTCCAATATCCAGCTTCATCCACTGTAAACCTAATCATAGATGGACAACCAGTTCGGGTATCTGATTTTCGATATTTCCTTTGGATATTAAGATCAGGCAACTTCTTGAAATCAGCTTTTGAACAAATAAAGTTATTGGATTTTAGATTTATGGAATTTGACCAGTAACTATGATGATCCTTACGAACACTAAAACCAAGATTTTTGCCATAATTACAATAAGCCTCATATGCCTCTTTCTCATTAACATAAACATCCTGATAAATATGCAATAAAAGAATTATCCATACGCAACTAATAAGCAGTAATTAAGCAAAACAATAAACAACCAATACGCAATCAATACGCAACCAAAATGCAATAAAAACTCAACATATGCACAATTAATACGCAATGTATACCAAACCAATACACAACTAATACTCAATGTATATTAAACAAATAAGCAATACATACGCAATTAATACACAACAAAACTTTGCAATAAGAAAATCGAACTACAAATTTGTTATTGTAGCCAAGCTCAATAATACTTTAAAAGAAGGGAACATCGAGTCTTCTTTTAAAGTCAATTACAATTTAACATTATGTACATTGTTGATAAAAATATGCATCTTTGTTAAACACAATAAATACATCAAAAATCTTTGTACCCTAAAATAATACATCAAAAAAATGACTCTGTAAATAAATATAATTGCAACATTGCTATAAATAAAACTTGGGAGGAGGCGAACTTTACCGATAAGCTGAACTTTTCATCCAGTCGCACTAGTTTGAGGTGTTCTGCTTTATGTGCGCTCGTTTCCAAGACGTCGGCATTCTTCAGGTTATCGGCTTCCTTAGAGCCCTGCAAAAATATTGTCTGCTCATAAAAACAAACATCCTCCTCCAGATCTTGATCAATCTTCATCTTCATCAGCATTTTTTTCTGAGAAAATTTTGGCTGAAAGCGTTATATACTGCGGTGATTCGCGCCTTAAATTCTAAAAAAAAAAAGAAGAGCCAACCTAAATTTAACGTTTTGCCCGGGTTGGGCTGGAAGACATAATTTTGACGGGTTGGGTATCGTCGGGTTAACGCAAGTCAATATAAATAACCCAGACTTTTCACTTTCCATGTAAGCATCCGAACATAAATCTATGATCGGATTCCACACAGAATAATTTCTCCCCTTACACACTTCAAACTTCATTGCTCATAAGGGTACTTTCATTTGAGATTTATTTGCTAAGAGGGTAGGATGAACAGACTCATAAAGTTTGAGATTTTTTATTTTATTAACGACTCAAAACACATATGGTAATTTTTTTAGTATTTATATCATATATTAGATTATTTTGGTTGATCTATAATGTAGAACTAATTAGAATATTTGTTCGAATTATTTTTAAATTATGTTGTATGATTATTTTTTGACTTCCTACGTATTTTTCAGTCACATTTATACATAGTTCGAGCTAAGCCTTGTTCGAACATGATTCTACGTACCCTTGTTCAATCATCGGTTCTTGTTCATGCTATGTTCAATGTTTCAAATCATAATCTAACACATGTGCTAACAACAACAAAATTATACATTGGCTAGTTATTTCCTTTTATACAAGCATATTTATAATTTAGAAATATAATAAAATAGATTTATAAATTATTAAATAAATAAATTAAACTCTCTTTTTTTGTCCATGCCTAACACTTAAGACATATCCACCTATATGGAGAGACCACATGCTCTCATTTTTAGAAGTTTATTATTTTTTTTATTCTTTCTTTCAGATACCAACAAGTGCTATAAATATTTTATACAAATGAGTCGAGCCTTATCATTCAAAATTTATTCTATTTAATCTTTTTATTATTTTGGGGAACCTAGTGAAACTATTTTCATAAAATATAAAATTGTTAATATGCTAATAGAAATATTTTTTAATTTTAGTGAAAATTATAAGTTATTGTTATAATCTTAAATTTAGGAGACCATAAATCACAAATATATGTTGGAACTTTCTTCCAAGAGAAACAATGAGCTTTATGTTTACTCCTTATAATGTCTCTTACTTCATGTGTTATCTTTGTCAAAGGATTACACTTAAAAAATATTAATATGCTATAATTTTATCAAAATAGTAATAATATGATGCAAAAATATCCAAAAAATAAGTATTTATGTGCCATTCTCAAGCTTAATATGCAAGAATCTAATGCATCAAATCCCCCTTCACATCTCTGCTTGGTAGAAGTGGGAAGCATAGGATAAGGAGGTGATGGTCAAGGAGGCTAGTAATTAGATTGTGTATGCAAAATACAAATCCTTAAAAATTAGCTAATTTAACCAAAAGATTCAGTATTCACTAAAAGGCGATTGATAGTAAACACTCCATGAATATAAGACTGTCGTGACTATTCATTATGAATAAATATTTTGACTTCTTATTGATGCACCTATTTAAATTTAATATCAATCTAACATCTTCAAAGATTGAACCTATTAATATGTTGTACTTCCATAATCTAATGTGAGGGAATATTTTTTTTAAGGTTTTAAGATTGTTTTCACAACTTATTTGTTGGAGCACTAAATCTCTTCTTTTGTGGTACTCAACTTTTACTTTCAACTTTTCTTTAATTTTATCTTGTATATCCATCATATCATAGTGTTCAACTTGATATTTTTCTCAATATGAATCGCATATAATTTTTATTTTATTTTATTTTATTTCTCATCCTATTGGATAGATTCCAAAACATACTCCTCTTATTCCAATTTTGATTAACAACATAACTGGAAGTTTGCTATCTGATATCATAGGTGAGTCAATAATATTTACTATATTTTGTACTTATTCTTTATTATAATTGATCTTCACTCAATCTTAGTGGGGGGGCAAGATTTTTTTAGCTTTATTCTTGAAGAATGGATCATTATTTATTCTAAATGGGTGATAAGGTGATATTAACATTTGTTGAAAATCAAATAATAAGTTTTTTCTATCATATTTTAATGTGAATATTTTTTATAATTTCATATAATATGGACAAGCTAATATCCATGTAGTGTTCCAACTTGATAATATACTCTATATATACAAGGTATTCATAAACCTCTGAAGAGTGATTATAAGGCATAATTATCACTCATCAACACATGATTTAGTATATAATTTCTAACTATATGGCATGAAATTACCAACACATGATTTAGTATATAATTTCTAACTATATGGCATGAAATTACCAACACATGATTTAGTATATAATTTCTAACTATATGGCATGAAATTACCAACACATGATTTAGTATATAATTTCTAACTATATGGCATGAAATTACCAACACATCTCGAAATTAAAGAAAAGATGGGCAATCTTTCTTTTCAGTTTTAACATCCTAATAAAGAAATATTCTTGTGATATATTATAATGTATATAAATAAGGTATTTCCATGCTTTAGCATCTAATGAATGAATTAAAACACCTAGTTCAACTGTCCTCTCATGATTTCATCTCACATGTATAACAAAACTTATAGATGTATATAGTCTTTATAATAATTGAATAAGAGGCAAACAAAGTGACTACTTATATGGAACATCATTCTTCTTATGTTACTTCTCACTTTGTGGTTTAAAATAAGGTGCACTACAATACTTGCATTTAGTTTCTATCAATTAATCCTTATAATATGTCATACAAGCAATCTATTTTTAGTGCACAGAAAATTAACTTGGATATTAATTGTTAGTTCATATATAAATCAATTGTCATTAAATTTTCTATTAGAGTTGATTTTTTAGCAAACAAATAAATTGGTTAGAATATCTATATGGCATGTTAAAATTTATTTTGATACTAAGTATTCTTATTGTAATAGATCTATAAAAAAAAACATAGATCTAACATAAACAAATTGTATCTAACAAACAAATAGATCATATACAACAAAAAAACTGACAAAATCTTTTCATCAAAATTTTTCAAAAAATTTTGCCAAAAATTTTGCTAGAAAATTTATATTAGTCGAGCCACAAATAATCTTGTGATTCATATATTAGAGTGACTTGTGACATAATTTACATGATATAACATATACATACAAAAAAATTGATGCTGTGGGTCTCTCACATCAACATGTGTTAGCTATAGCTTGGGATTAGGGCATTAGCTGTTATAGCTTGAGTTCAAAATTATATACACAAGAAATATGATTAACTACATATATTGAAAATGTATATCCATCATCAAAGAAGATACTTGGGACATTCGAGATTAAATACTAGTTATCGTGTTGTCCCCATTTAAGAAGCCAAAAAGTGGCCATTCAAAGAAAAGTAGAAGCCCATCAAAGGGAGAGGAGGAGGCGATCCAATGTAGGTACAGCCAATGTAGAGTAAGAGGTCATAATTGAGTTACTATAAGGTCAAGTAACCACTACATTTCGTAATAACTTATATTTTACTCTTATTATTATTTATGGATATAATAATTGCTTAAATTTATTGTAATTCTTAAAGTCTATGTCATAAATTTATAATTTATTGTGTCATAACTATTGTGATTCCACTATACTAGATAAACACTATTTTGTGTTTTAAAAAGTAGATTAGATCGAAAACTGGTCGAATAACCTGTTTGTTCAAACCTAATAATAGCTTTAGCAATGGACCAGTCAAAATTGGAGTGAACTATTGCCTCGACTAATTAATCAGCCCAATTTTTGAAAATTTGTCAATTCAATTGTTAAACCATTTAAATGGTTTAAAAAATTAATTAAATAAACTAATATAAAATATGAAACTTAAAAAATTAATTTAAATTATAGATATATAACTTTTTTTAATAAGAATTAAATTCCTATAATAAATATTTATAAAAAGTTCCAATTGAGCATTCTCATGCCTTAAATAATACTATGTTAAAGTTCTCAAGTGATATGAGACTAAATAACTCATGAAATTTGTATATGATTCTATTTATTTTTTAGTTACAAAATTATATTATTTTATAAATATTATATTATTACTTTGTCATTTAGATATTATTTCAATAATTTTAATATTTATTATATTATTTCGCTCAACCGTTGCTCGAACCATTGAATCTTGAACCTCTCCTTCCGATTCTATGTCCGATTCAATTTTCACAACCTTCCCCCTATGATAGCTACATGAATGCATTATGTGTTATTTACTATTATTAAACCTTCTTTAAATAATATTCATATCTTGCTCAAATAAGTCTTGAATAATGTTCAAATAATGATCAAACATTCTTTGAATCATATTTGAACATTAATTGAACATCATTTGAATCTCATTCAAATATTTTTAAGAACTTATTTAAACCTTATTTGAATTTTATTCAAATATGGTTTGAATATAGTCGGAATAGCTTAATTATTCGAACCTTAACAAAATTAATATGTATAACAAAACTTATTCGAACCTTATCTAAATTAATATTGGCTATGGTAGACTTTAAATAAGTGCTTTACAATCAAAAGCGGATGTAATTTGATTTAAAATGAGCTTTTGGGCATATCTCTCCAAGAAAAAAATAACTTGTTTTTTAAATGTTTGCTATTATAGGGCATATAGTATTAAATTTCCTATCAAATATTCAGAACCAATTTTTATTTCTAAAGATTTTATAGTTATACTGATTTAAGACGAATTTAGTTAAAAATATTAGTCTTAAAATAATTTAATGATGTAAAATTTTAATTTGATAAAATGTGAGTGAGAATATCTTTATCCAAAAAAATTTCAATAATAAAATAGTATTTTGTTTAGTTTTAATGTAATAATGAGCAAAATTGTATGGTTTTAAATATATACTATTATAATTAAAAATACCTTAAATATATGCAAATATATTAAGATTAAAAATAAATATTAGAATAATTATATATACTAAAAATTTACAATGAGAGATTCATAAAAAAAAATTGGCTCCACACATACGTAAAAAGAGAATAGATGTACTAGAGTGTTTACACAAAAAAAAAAACTAAAATATGGAAAAAAAAAAAAAAAACTGAGGGGCTTGGCTATGATGAAATAGGTTGCTTGGTAAATAGAGTTTATACATGTTCGCTTTTCCTATCAATTTGAGAGCATGATATAACAATGTTTAGAACACTATCTCGATCTCCTATGATAGTTGCAAATTTTGGAGAAGATTGATGACATGTTCGGATGATGTAAGTCTAGCATTAGTGGAAGGGAGATAGCAGTGAAATAAGGTAATCAAATAATGATTGTTGGACAACAGTTGACTAACAATAGCAAACAGACGATGATGATTTAGTGGCAATAGTCGGCGACGGTGAATGAATAATGAAAGCTAGATAATTATAGTCAGCTAATGGGGATCATATGATAGCAGATGGGCAACGACAATTAGTTCATGATAGTTGCTTTGTGGTGATAGTTGATAGTTATAATTGATGTTGTACGTTGGGTAAAGCTTTAGATTTTTTTTTATCTCTAAACTCTTTCCAATGTGTCCAAGGTACCATTGAAGTAGAGAATGGTGGTGCATTTAAATTTTTTTAGAGTGATAATTTGTTAAATCTAACAAAAATTAAAAAAAAAAAATCTATCAAATAGCTTGATTTAATTTCTTTGATTATAGATAATTCTTTTAATATCTAATTGTCATAAAAAAACTCTATCAAATTGGTTGAATTAATTTTTTTATTATAGATTATTTTTTTAATAACTAATTGTCTTGATGATCTCAAAATTGAATGATCATAAGCTAAATTGGATTTTTAATATCAAGGTGCACAATTTGATTATAAATATATAAGAGATGGAGACTATTTAGTCCTTCAAAGTTCAAAGTAATATCCTAAAGTTCTTAACGACACTTCAATTGCTTCATTTGGGCAAATTTGGACTTGGCTCGAACTACTTATGGTGTTATTGGTTTGTTTAGTTCGACCATAAGATTATTGAGATTAAAATTTGGATGATTATAAATAAAATCTAAAATTTTTTAATTTGTATATTACATCGGGATTCACAACCATTTGTTAAATTAATTTTCTTATGATGTCACTTTCGCAGCACTTTTTCTAACCTATAGCAGCGGTTTAAACACATGCAAAATTATTTGCAGTGGTTTAAAATCTGCTGCACATTTGCCGCATCTGTGTTCGCTAGTAAGGCTTTAGCAGCGGTTTTGTAAGCGCTGCTGTAGAAAGTCTATAGTAGCGGGTTAGAAGCGCTGCTATAGAAAGGATATAGCAGCGGTTTGGAAACGTTGCTGTAGGAAAGCTATAGCATCATTTTTATAACAGGTGTTAAAACCGCTGCTAAAGGGCAAGAGTGATTAAAAAAAATAATACAACAAAATCATTTTTTATGATTAAATAATACATAAGCAATGTCAAAATTGATGCTTCAACATATATAGAGTTAAATGAATACAAGCAGTTCTCAATGGCTAATACAAAGACTTAAAATATCCAGCAGTAAATAAAAAAAAAAAAAAATCTCCAAAAAAACTCAAACTATTAAAACAAGATATTAATTTGGAGAAATATTCAAATAAAAAATGGTAATAATAAACATGAATTCAATAGCTAATAAATTCCCAATATTGAAAAACAGCTTCATCATGAGCATCTCCAATCATAAACACGAACTCCTGTTGTGGCCTTCCAAGGATACGCGAACCTCACTAGCAACCACAACAGCTCATGTGATCCAGCTCTCTCTTCGTCAGTCCCTCGACTAGCAGTCACTTGCTCACCCTAATCACTTGCTTGATTAACTTGAAAAGAAAAGAAATATAAGCTTATATTAACTGCTAAGTATATTATAATTTTATAAGAATATAATATATTAAAAAAATTATACTTGCTTCAAACACTTTGAGGCATAAACCTCAACGCGTGAGTTGAATGACCACCTTCGAGTAAGAGCTTTAAAAATACCTGCAACCATCACACAACTGCATTCAAAAATATAACGCACATCACAGTTGGTGTAGCAGTAAAATATATTTTGGATTGATAAAATGAAAATTTGATCTCCAGCTTCAAAAATATAACGCACACATTGTTATGTCTGTCAACACTAATGGATGCCACTTGGAAGAGAACGGACATATAAGCTTCATCCTTAAAGCAATTTCACGCGCGCATTATCATCGTCATTGCCTATTTCATGCATTATCATCGTCATTGCCTTTGTAATTGACCAACAAGTGTAACTAATGCACCACCTAATTGTCAAGGAGAGAATGTTTCACCCAGGTAGAGGAACCTGAAATTCAGTTGATGTCTTCGACTCAAGATGGATGTTTTATTGTCTTAAAATCCTATCTGTTCAAAAGACAATCATAGCCAATAATAAAAATAGAGCCAATAATTTAACAAGACGTTCTTTTGATGGTAAGAAAAAAAGTTTATTCCATAACATTACATAAGAATCCAACAGAGGGAAAATTGAAGGAAAATAAGAGCTAGCAATCATTGGTGAAACAAGTGGAAAATGAACCTTAATCAATGGCCGACAATCAGATTACTTTTCATTTGATTTGTTCTTCAATCACTGGAAAACAAAAAAGCGTAATAAATATTTCTTTAATAGTAACCGCAAGTGTTACATATCAATCAACAATTAAAATCCAACATAAGTTCTTTAATAAGAAGGCAATATATATGTTCATCCATTTTTTTTCTTCTTTATGTGACAAAAATGACACCGCACATGTCTATGCATGCCTACTTTGGTACTAAGCTCCAAATAGGTTATTTTTAGGTTCATCGTTTGTTTTTGTGTGTAGATTTAGGCAAATTATTGGGTCAGGTGACCGGACGCGGAGATAGGTCCGGATATTAATAAAATATTATTTTAAATTAAGCGCAGGTAAAGCGCAAGTAAAGCGCAGGTAAAACGCAGGTAAAGCACAAGTAAAACGCAACTATAGCGCAAGTCAAAAAGCGCAAGTAAAGCTCAGGTAAAGCGCAACTAAAGCGCAAGTCAAAAGCGCAGTCAAAAGCGCAGGTGACGCGGCAAATTTTTATTGGATGTCCGAACTTATTTTTTGCCTCCGGTCACCTGACCGAATAATTTGCCTTAGATTTAAGCTTGCACCTAGAGTGGGAATTTTTTTTTTTTGCCCAAATCTTTTTACTAGTACAATATGATAAGCACACTAAATAAATCTATTATCTTTTCATAAATAGAAATGGCACAATAGTAACATTAGTTGCCTAATAAATCTTCCTAATATCCTCTCATTCAAGTTTTAAACATAAACTAATCATGCAATAATTTCCTCCTCTCCTTATCATTATGAATTAAGTAAGACCTAATTCAAATAACCAATTAAAAATAAAACAACAAGAAGATATAAAATCATTGAGATTGGATTTAAAAAAAAAAAACATAGCAAGAATATATAACAATACAAATTATTAAAGGAACAATAAAAGAAGATCAACACAAAAAAAAATGAAAAACCTAATATAAATCTTACCCAATGTTTGCTTGGGCTTGGTTTCAGGTATTATTCACGAAGGAGAAGAAGTGCGAAAGAGGGCGCGAACGAGGATGAAGAATGAATGGAAGCAACGCGTCGGTGTCTGCGTCAACGTCGGCTTCAGCGTCAGCATTGGCGTCGTCGTCAGTTGGAGAGGAGGAGGGTCACGCGAGGAGAAGATCGCTAGGTTGATGGAATGCCGGCTAAATTTTTGTTAGAATGGAAGCAGCGGCTTCGGCGTTGATCTGGGTGTCGGTGTCGGTGTCGGCGTCAGCCGTTAGGAGGGAGACGGATGGGGAAGAGACGGTCGCGCGCGCGGAGCAAAGTAAGGTCCGTCCAAATAATAGAGTTAGGGCTTTATTTGCGTTCACGGCTTTTTTTACGATTCCCGCGTTGCGTCTAATTTGGATTCGTGCAAAGAAGCGGTTTAAGACCGTTGCGGTATGAGGCCTATTACAGCGATATTTAATTTGCAGCTAATAACTGCTGCCAAAGTCTTATTTTTTTAGTAGTGTGTATCATTTGTCACCTATTTTTAAAAATTAAAATTTCTATTATACAAAAAATTATATTAAGTCTTTTAAAAATTTTTGCATCACAAAATAATAATTTTAGAATAATTATAAAGCAGCGCCGCTAGATGTTAATATGGGTAGACCCACAACATCACGAACCAAATAAAATTTTATAAAATATAAATTTATATTTCCTCGAAAATAGCATGTTAATTGGAGCAAAAAATAGAGCTTAAAGTGCATAATTCAAGCTCATTTAAATGCAAATCGTATTACTTTTGGGATTATTGGATTTATCTTACCAAACATTCAGTTCAGCTATAAATTTGTCGAAGTCATTGGTTCGATGGTCATGAATTTAATTTCAAAAGTTTTAATTTGAATAGTATAATGAGATCCTTACTTGATCAAGTGGATTTTTGACAATTTATCAGTTTTCCTCAAAATTCTAACATTAAAATATGACATCTATTAATTTATATTAGGTCTTGAGTGCTGGAGTGATTTGTGTTGAGTGGAGTAGCTTTGAGAGGGTGTTTTACTATATTTGACTCATTTGAAAGCTTAATTTGATTGTTTGACTAGTCAAAATGCCACATCAGCTGATGAGGTGGCATGGGATATGTCTTAAGTGCTGATTATATGTATTGAAGGGAGTTTGATGGGTAGGGACTTAAAGTTTGAGTGTATGGAAAGGAATTTGACCAAGCATAATAAGTTTGGCTTGGTCAAATCCAACATGATTTGACTCATGATGGGACTAGAAATATTTGAGATATCAAACTGGATAGATTTGACAGGTTGAATGCATTGATTTGATCAAATGGGTTGGGTAGGTTAAATGGGTTGGAATAACACATTTAAAATTTTAAGATGCACTTGGGTCAACCTAGGTTGACCTTGGACGTCCTAGGTTTGGACTTGATATATTTAAAATGATATTTGAAGTTTATAGGAGGTAGTCCCAAGGTTTGGGGATATCATTTCAATAGAAATGACTAATTTGACCCTTAAAGGGTATTTGGGTCAACCTTGTTTGACTTGGCTAACCAGGTTAACCTAGGGGCCAGGATTGCATACAGCAGGTTTATTTTGATATTTGGAGTTGAATTGAAGTGGTTCCATCCTAAGATAGGGTCATTTGATTCAAAATGACTGTTCACACCCTAAGGGGTATTTTGATCATTTTGAGTTGACCTGGTCAACCATAGTTGACCAAGGTCTGGGCTTGAGTCCATTGCAATCTTAATGGTGATTAGGACGCATTGAGAGTGATTTTGATAATTGATTTGAAAAGGTTATGTTACAGTTTAGAGAAAACTCCAAAATTGCCCTCAAGGGTCATTTTAACCTCTAGCAAACTGGGGGTCAAAGTGGGTCCATCAAAAGACAGATTAATACTTAAAAGTCATAATTAAGGGTCTGGAAGTGATTAGAGACTTTGGAGAAGGCTCCAATGTCAATATCCACTAGGTGGCAAGTCTAGTGGCATAGACCATAAATATTTGAATGTTTTATAAACTTTGATAATGATTTAGTTTCTAAGACTATATTGTGGATCTATGGTTTATGATTTTAATGATAACAAACATTCTTATTTCTCTACGATTACCTTTTGTATTGACATTTCAGGTCCACTCGATCAAACTGCAATTTGGAACCAGTTCAAGATTGGGTAGACTAGGTCTTAGTCAGTTTGTATCCTTTTTCCTTTCTTGAGTCTATTGTATTTAGTGTGGCTCTTGATGTTTTGTAGCTTAGAAGATTTTTCTGTTGTTCCCTAAAGTTTTCTATTTTTAGTAACATCGTCCGGGGCGATATTTATATCGGCCTGGATGATCGGTCCAAAAGAAGAAACCCTAATTAGGGCATCCTCATTAAGACAGCCGTCATGAGCTGATCGCCCTGGACGATACGTGTATCGACCAGGACGATAAGCTCAATTCATAAAGAATCAGCCGCCATGATCAGATTAGGTATTTATTGTTTTAGGAAATCCGTCAGGATGATATATACATCGTCCGGGACGATCTAACTCTATTATGCCTAAATTGATCTGGTATCTTTGGAAAGCATTAATGGCTGATTGATACGATCACATCATCCGGGACGATCATAGGATCGGCCAGGATGATTGCCTGGATGATTTACATCAACTAGAATCTATTCAGGGCGATGATCAGGATGATTGAAATTGATTTTAAACTAATCAGCCGGGATGATCGTGAGATCGGCGAGGACCATGTAACAAATTTTCTTCTGATCGTCCCAAATGGTCTCGGGCTGATGAGCTGAATTTGAACTGATCGTACAGGATAATATGCCTATCGTCCTGGACGATAATGTCGGCAACTTGCATTAATGAGCTTGTTTTGAGATCTTCTATTTAAGCTATGACATGACACTTTGTAAGTGTCTTTGGCATCCATTATAGTTCGTTCTTTTGGGGAAACTTGAAGAGAGAGCTTGAAAGGGAGTGGGCAAAGGGAAAAGATCCTATGAGGGAGACTTAAGGGAGTGTGGAGGGGGTTCCATACGGTTGCTCCGATAAGCTCGCACCTGAATACCATCGGATTCGAGGCTTGTCTCGAGGGAAGTTCACCAAAGAAGAAGATCTCTTTGGTGTCAAAGGACC
>NW_021319099.1:1066408-1145101 GCF_001605985.2 Dendrobium catenatum
TTGCCTATGAGCAAAGTTTGGGTCAAAGACTTGTGGATGCAGGTGAAATGATTATTCTAAAAGCTGAAGATACAGAAAGAGATAGCTTAATTGGTGACGAATGCAATAACTTGTCAAGCAAATCACAAAGCTCACCAAAGCATAAGCAAAAGTGAAAAAAAGGTAAAAATGGTAAGGATATTCATATTCCTTCTAATGTTATTTGCTTTCGATATAGAAAGCCTGGACATATGAAAAATCAGTGTCCTAATTTAAAAATTCTTCCTACGAAAGAAAAGGGCAAGGTGAAGCAAAATTTAAACTGGGGAAATACTGAAAGGCAAAAAATCTCATGGGCAGATCTGATTTCTGAAGCATCGGACTAGAAGAGAGATAATGGTTAAAAACCTTTCGTGTTTTTGTGTTGTGTTTTTCTTTTTATGTTTTTTATTTTTATTTTGTATTTTTGTTTTATTAATTCTTTGAAATTCTCGTTTTCGTGAAAGTTTTTCTCTGATCAATACACACATTCACTTTTTTAAAAATGAAAAATCTACTTTCTATTTTTTCTTGAAATATTTGATAAGTTGTGTTTGACTTCTCTAAAACAGTCAAAGGAAGGAAACTCATATTTTTTACTCTCAATCTCTATTTCCTAAAAGAGATTATTCTACTTTTGACTTAAAATCTTTTTCATCTTTTAAATTAGTCTTTGAAACTAAGTTTTTTTTATCTCCTTATATTTTATTTATCGCATAGGGATCTTTTACAAGTTGTTAAATCTAACTCATAATTTTCTTAATCAAGAATTCGCTTTATCGATAAGATGGGTTTACTTTTATTTTTAAGACTTCAGAAAGGTAGTATATTAAAAAATTGGCCAATGATGCTAAAAATAAAAGATGCGTAATGATGCCAAATTGAAAAATATACACAAAAATGTATCAAAAATCAAAAGATACGTAGTGAACCAACCAATTGTCAAGAGGCATAAAATGAGCCAACAAAATTTAATGCTTACCATTCTTGTACTCTTAAAAGCTTAAAAAAATCCTTGATACTTTTGATACTTGAGTTTGAAAATCTTGATTCTTGATTCAGTTATTCGTGCATTGATATTCTATTATATATATTTTATGGAAGGAGTTTTTGAAAAATGATTGTTTCTATCTATAATTTATTTCATGATTTAGATATTGAATTAAAAAGTTTTTGAGCCTTTTTAAAAAACTTGAGTTTGGATTATCAAATTTTGAATTTTAAACCTTTTATGGGCTATGCGTTGTCAATCTAATTCTATTAAGTTTTTGATTAAAACAAAGAGGTAACTTTCTCATTTTAAGAATATTTGTTTTTTTTTTCACTAGATCAGGGACGTTTTTGTCTTTTATTCGTTTTGGTTTTTGTTTGTGCCTCCTCTCTTTTTGATAATGTCAAAGGGGGAGAACATATTGTTGAATTTTTGTACTGTTATCATATTTGTATCTTTTTTTAAAAAAATAAAAAACAACAAATATATTTTTATCTCCCATATTTTTAAAAGTGTTATTCTAGTGACGCGGAGATTAGGAAGAGTATTTATTTTTTTTGAAAATTCAAATTGATTTATTTTGCCATCATAAAAAAGGGAGAGATTGTTGCGGATCTATGGTTTATGATTTTGATGATAGCAAATATTTTTATTTCTCTACGATTGCCTTTTATACTAACATTTCATGTCCACACGATCATACTGCAATTTGGAACCATCTCAAGATTGGGTAAACTAGGTCTGAGTCAGTTTGTATCCTTTTTTCTTTCTTAAGTCTATTATATTTAGTGTGGCTCCTGATGTTTTGTAGCTTGGAAGATTTTTCTGTTGTTCCCTAAAGTTTTCTATTTTTGGTAACATCGTCCGGGACGATATTTATATCGGTCTGGACGATCGGTCCAAAAGAAGAAACCGTAATTTGGGCATTCTCATTAAGGCAGTCGTCATGAGCTGATCGGCCTGGAAGATACGTGTATCGGCCAGGACGATAAGCTTAATTCAAAAAGAATCAGCCGCCATGATTAGATTAAGTATTCATTATTTTAGGAAATTGGCGAGGATGATATATACATCGTTCAAGACGATCTAACTCAATCATGCCTAAATTGATCTGGTATCTTTGGAAAGCATTAATGGCTGATTGATACAATCACAACGTCCGGGACGATCATAGGATCAGCCAGGATAATTGTCTGGACGATTTACATCAGCCAGAATCTATTCAGGGTGATGATCAGATGATTGAAATCAGTTTTAAACTAATCGGCCGGGATGATCGTGAGGTCGGCCAGGATGATATAACCAATTTTCTTCTGATCATCCCAAATCATCTCGGGTTGATGAGCTGAATTTGAACTGATCGTACAGGACGATATGCATATCGTCCTGGACGATAATGTAGACAACTTGCATTAATGAGCTCATTTTGAGATATTCTATTTAAGCTATGACATGACATTTTGTACGTGTCTTTGGAAGCCATTTTAGCTTCATTTTTTGGGGGAAACTCGAAGAGAGAGCTTTAAAGGGAGTGAGTAAAGGGTAGAGTTTAAGAGAGGGAGAAGATCCTGTGAGGGGGCCTGGACGATATTCTCAATTCAGAAAGAATCAGCCGCCATAATCAGTTTAGGTATTCTTTATTTTAGGAAATCGGCCAGGATGGTATTTATATCGTCAAGGACGATCTAACTCAATCATACCTAAATTGATCTAGTATTATTTGGAAATCATTAATGGCTGATTGATACGATCACATTGTCCGGGACGATCTTATGATTGGCCAGGACGATGGCCTGGACGATTGACTTCGGCTAGCACCAAAATAGGGCGATGATCAGGATGATTAAAATCAAGGGAGTGTGGAGGGGATTCCACATGATTGCTCCAGCAAAATCGCACCATAGTACCATCGGATTCAAGGCTTGTCTCGAGGTAAGTTCACCAAAGAAGAAGATCTCTTTGGTGTCAAAGGACCCAGCAACTCCGCCGCACCGGTGAAGATGGAAGTGATTTTGAAAGGGCTTCTCCGCGTAGCTATGAGGGCTAAAGGAGAGTCATGATTTTAGTGCATATACTTGGAGGGTGCCTCCAAGGAGTGGACGTAGGTCATGGTTTGACCGAACCACTATAAATCCGGTGTGTTCTTTTCTTATTATTTCTTCCGCATTATTTTCTTCCGCACTTAATTTATGTAGTGATTTTGGTTTGAGTTTTTCTCTTTAGTTTTAAAGTTATCCAATTCACTTGTCTCTTTGTTAGCTTGGGCCAGTTCTATATGGCTTAACATCCCTAACGAACTTTCAAGTTATCCAATTCACCTCTCTCTTTGTTAGCGTTGGGCCAGTTCATAAGGGCTTAACATCCCTAATGAATTTTTAAGTGGTATCAGAGCACTTTCTAGTGCCATCTGAGCACTCTCAGACTAGAGACCTCATAATAGGCTCAAATTTAAAGGGTTACCTCTAGTGACATATCCTATCAATATATAATTGATAGACTCTAAATAAGAGATCATTTGATTGGATTTTGAAATGTTTGAAAAAAAAAACTGGAAAAGGCTTTCAGGATAAGGCCTTTGAGCCTTACATTTTGGATTAAAAAATTAGATTTAAACTAGATTGATTCTATGTCTGATTTGATCTAGGATATTGATAGGTCCTAATGACCTCATACAAAAATGAGGTCAACAATATGCATCATGAACTAACATGAAATCTTAATTTAATAATTATAAGAATGAGTCATATCTTTATTTCCCTTATTGGTCACCATGTAAAGTCAAGTAATTCTCAATTTTAGGCTTCGTTTTGGATGACTTTTTTATTTCTTCTTAAAGCATCTTTATAGTATAAAATTCTTAATTTTTGTACTAAAAAGTTGCTTGAAGAAGCAATAAAAAATTCATCCCAAACAAAGCCTTAGTTACATTTTTTGGATCATGAACCTATAAGTTGAAGTTGGAGAATATTATAATCTACAAGATGTAAAAATAAGTTATAAAATTAGGTTGGAGATTATCGAGACTTATACATATTATAAACCAATTTGAAAATTTATCTTCAATTTTCTTATCCATAACATAAAAATTAGCTTTTGGGAGTGAACACAAAAATACCCTATAATTAAATGAGATATTGTGATGTTTAGGATTGAAATTAAAAAAAAAAAATTGTAAATTAAACATTTGTTGTTGGGGAGCTCATTATACAAAATATTAAACTCCTTTTCAATTAAAGAGAACATATAATATTGTAGCATTTATCTCTTTTATCATTCAAATAAGTTAACATACATTTACTTAGGCTTTATCAATCACATGAAAAATTGGTAATGATTATTGACTTGTGCTCCCTTTATTAATATCATTATTACATCCAACACATTTAATTCTTGTTCTACTATTTTATATATGTGGTGAAAAATAGTATAAGCACATAAATGTGTGATATTATGTTCTGGATATGCTTCATAAATGAAATCTTCTATACATACCTTTTTAATATTTTATTTTTTTGTAAATGCTTGCAATAATATTCATTATTTCATATGCTAATATGTACAAATAATTTGAATCGTATATTACATTTGTTTACCTCTTAAATGGATACATCCATTGATATTGAACTATTGTTAACTCATGTCATAATATGGTAGATGTATTCATAGATGTTCAATTGAGTAAACAAATCAAGTGAAAATATTATCTCTAATTTGCATAATATTTTCAAAATATTATGTTCACAATGCTTCAATTAGTGTGCATGCAAAATGCAAATTCTTAAAAATTAGCCAATTTGACTAAAAGATTCAATATTCACTAAAATGCAAAGGATAGAAATACTCTATGAATATAAGACTGTCATGCCTATTCATTATGAATAACTTTCCTGACTTGTTATTGATGCACCTATTTATATTTAATATCAATCTATCATCTTCATATATTGAACCTAGTAATATACTGTACTTCCATAATCTAATATAAGGGAATATTTTTGCATGAAAATACCAACATATGATTTATTCTAACATTTCATGCCTTATAAGCAAACTTAGAATGTATACAATTAAGGTGCTTCCACACTTTAGCATTTAATGAATGAATTAAAACACATAGTTCAACAATTCTCTCATGATTTCATCTCACATGTATAAAAAAACTTATAGCTATATATAGTCTTTATAATAATGGAGTAAGAGGTAAATAAAATAACTTCTTATATGTAACATCATTCTACTTATGTTATTTCTCATTTTGTGGTTTAAAATAAGGTGCACTACAATACTTGCATTTAGTTTCAATCAATTAATCCTTATAATATGTCATACAACCATTAGTGAAGCAATCTATTTTAGTGCACACAAAATTATTGGATATTAATTTTTATTTCCTATAGAAATTAATTGTCACTAAATTATCTATTAGAGTATATTTTTTAGCAAACAATAAATTGATTACAATATCTATACATCATGTTATAATTTATTTTGATACTAAGTATGAAATTTATTGTTATCTTTAATAAAATCTTACAATATAAATCTAATTACTTTTTTAAAAATTGGATCTATAAAAATAATTTATCCTAACCTTTTAACATCAAAAAAGAAATTTTAAACCATTAGAAAATATATTAGATATAAAGACAAATCTTTATCTAACTAATAAAATATAGATCTATAAAAAAAACATAGATCTAAAATAAATAAATTGTATCTAACAAACAAATAGAACATATATTACAAAAAAAAAAAAAAAAAAAAAAAAAAAAAAAAAAAAAAAAAAAAAAAAAAAAAAAAAAAAAAATTTTTAAAAAAAAAAATTCAAAAAAAATTTCCAAAAAAAAGGAAATTAAATTTTTTGCTAAAAAAATTATATTAGTCGAGCCACAGACAATCTTATGGTTCATATATTATAGTGAACACTGACATAATTTATATAATATAACATATACATACAAAAAATTGATGCTATGGGTCTCTCACTTCAACATGTGTTAGTTATAGCTTGGGATCAAGGCATTCGTTGTTATAGCTTGAGTTCAAAATTATATACCCAAGAAATATGATTAACTACATATATCGAAAATATACATCCATTATCAAAGAAGATACTTGGGACATTCGAGATTAAATACTAGTTATCATATTGTCTCCATTTGAGAAGCCAAAAAGTCAAATAAAAGTAGAAGGCCATCAAAGGGAGAGGAGGAGGCGATCCAATGTAGGTTTAGCCGATGTGGAGTAAGAGTTCATATTTGAGTTACTTATAAGGTCAAGTATCCACTACATTTCATAATAGATTATATTTTGCTCTTATTATTATTTATGAATATACTAATTGCTTAAATTTATTGTAATTCTTAAAGTCTATGTTATAGTTATATAATTTATTGTGTCATAACTATTGTGATTCCACTATACTATATAAACACTATTTAGTGTTTTAAAAAGTAGATCAAATCAAGAACAGTTCGAATAACTTGTTCGTTCAAATCCAAGAATAGCTTTAGCATTAATTGGACCAGCCAAAGTTGGAGTGAATTATTGACTCGACTAGTTAATCAGTCCCAATTTTTGATAATTTGTCAATTCAATTTTTAAACCATTTAAATGGTTAAATAAATAAATTAAATAAACTAATATAAAATATGAAACTTAAAAAATTAATTTAAATTATAGATTTATACTTTTTTTAATAAGAAATAAATTTCTATAATAAATATTTATAAAAAAGTTCCAATGGAGCATTATCATGCCTATCACCCCATGTGAGTTCCAAATAGCAATCCTAAAACGCTATATAAATAATACTATGAAAAAGTTCTCAAGTAATGTGAGATTGAATAACTAAAGTTAAAGTTATTAAGTTTACAACAAATACCCTATAATTTTTTAAACATTTTTTTTAGCTAAATTTTTATTATATGAGTAAAATTGATTTGTTTAGTTTATACTATTTAAATTTTTATGTATTTATGTTTTGGTTATTTTACATTATAAAATATTATTTATTTATTTATTCTAAATGATCTAACAAGAATGAATTATAGATGTACCACAGTGTTTGCACAAAAAACCAAAAAATGAAAAAAAAAAAAAGAACTATGGGGCTTGGCTATGATGAAATAGGCTACTTGGTAAATAGAGTTTTTAAAGGTTCACTTTTCCTATCAATTTGATAACAATGTTTAGAAGACTATCTCGATCTCATATGATACTTGTAAATTCTAGAGAAGGTTGATGACATGTTCGAGTAATGTATTAGTGGAAGGACGGTGATAGTGAAGTAAGGTAATTAACAAAATAATGATTGTTGGACAATAGTAGACTAACAATAGTAGACATATGACAATGTTCAAGTGAAAATCGTCGGGGACGGTGAAAGAACAATGAAGGCTGGATAATTATGATTAGATAATGGAGATCATATGATAGGTGATGGGAAACGATAATTAGTTCAGGGCAATTGCTTAGTGGTGATAGTTAACCTTAATCATTTGTGTTGTACATTGGGTAGAGCTTTAGATTTTTTTTAGATCTCTAAACTCTTTCTGAAATTACTAGATTGGACAAGAGGGGGGGGGGAGGGTGAATTGTTAAAATTTGTTGCAATAATTTAAAATCCTAAGCAAGAGTTCTAATATTTTTGATGTTTTTAAATTTTTAACAAGAAAACTTTAACTAATACGAAAGAAATCAGTTGAACTCAACATGAAAAACTAAAAACCTTTTTCTTTCAAAATTTTTCACGAAGCAACTATTATAAAAATAAAGTGCAAGAAAAAATTAAAAGCGATAAGAAAAAAGCACACTGAAATTTATAGTGGTTCAGTCAAACTATGACATACGTCCACTCCCCGGAGTCCTCCACTCCGGGAATTTCACTACAAATTATGGATCTCCTTTTTCCCCCATCGGCAAGGCGGAGAAGCCCTTACAAGACTCACTTTCACCAACCCGGCGTGGCGGAGTGCCAAGCGCTATTTTGACCCTCCTGGCGACGGCAAAATACTTTCTCATTTTTCTTCCTCCTGGAGAAGGCAGAGTACCTTCGAGGTCACGGATGTAAAAGAGTCTCCCCCTTAGAGAGCCTCCCACAAGTTCTTCTCGGGCCATAGGAGGAGCAAGATGCAGCAATAACGGAGCAACCGTGTGATCTCCCTCACACCTCTTCTCCCTCACCAAGCTTACCTTCTCCTTCCTCTCTCAAACCCTAAAAACTTCTCAAGAGCTCTCTCCTAAGGATTCCCTCTCTAATCACGTTCCCCTCTCTATGTCTTTCTTAAAAATATTACTAATTTGATACATAAAATAGGCTCCAAAATCCCTGAAATATTCAAAGTAGTCGTTACTATTGTACAGTACGATATGACATTGTACAGTATGATATGTATAACAGTCTTCATCCTAGTACAAAGGTTTACGAACAGTTCAAAATAAATTATACAGTACGATATAACATCGTACCATACGAACCTCCACTCATCTATTCGTACAGGACTATAAACATGACGTTCAAAACTCATCTCTGTTCATTATATGGTACGATCAACGTCATACAGTACGATGAGGCCAAATCAAGGGATCGTCCAGGATGATCTCTGGGATGATCAAAATCAGCCTCTGTTCATCATTTGGTATGAAGAGGTTCGTACAGTATGTTGACCAATCAGAGATTAGTCCTTGATTTAATCCATTAATTACGGGTTAATTTAAGTAAGTATTCAAATAAAATTATACAGTATGAACATGTTCGTACTATATGAATGACTAATAAAACTTACTTAAACTAATCCGGCGGCTAGGGTTTTGGATTTGTAACACATTGTACAGTACGATTCTGTTTGTATGGTACGATTTGTTCACAGAAAATTATTTTATCAGATGAGATCATACAGTTCGAAATAAAGTCATACAGTACGATCATCAGAGAAAGAAAATCTTCATTTTTCTTTTAAAACCCTCTCCCCTATATGTGTGCATGGTTGTTCAATTTTTACATGTAGTTTGTTGCCAGACTCAAGAAAAGAAAAAAGAATAAATAGAAAATTACATTATTTCAGACTCACACTCCTAATCTAACCATTCTTGGATCTTCATGTTGTCCTGAGTAATTTGTAGTCTTCCTGAAATGTTAGTACTCATAGGAAATAGCAGAAATCAAATTGATATTCAATGAATAAATAGTTCAGGCGATATTGTTTGTCATCATCAAAATCTCAAATTCGGGGTCATGGGTTGCAACAATCTCCCCCTTTTTGATGATGTCAAATAATGTTTGTTGTAGGCAAGTTTGAAAGGCATTTTTTAATTTTTTATTTTATTTAAACATAAGAAAAAGAAATGCAATGCAAAAAAAGAAAAAAAAAAGAAACTGTAATACATAATAGAAAAAAGAAATGCATTCTATTTAAACATAAGGAAACATAAGAGCATACTACAACAAAGTTCTCCCCCTTTTGACAACACCAAAAAGAGGAGAAAATAATACTAAAAAAGAAAACAACACAGATATACTTCAAAGGGAAGGATCCTGATCACTTGGAGGTGGAGGTGGGTTTGGTTGGAAATAGTGAAGGATTATGTCAAATTGGTGATCAGTCATGGTGAAGCGTTCCCCAAACCATTGTATATCGGCCTCGTGTTGCTGATGTTGCTCTTATATGTGTGTATCGAGACGAGTATGAAGTTGGTCGAAGTGTTCGACCAAATATTATGAGGATGAGCTAGTGCAGGTGCTCAGGGTGCTGCATGTTCTCGTGGTCGAGCTTGACCTGTTGCGGGGGAAGCATTTCCTTCTTCATCATCAAAGTCAGGTTCTTCAGGCTCTTGTCCCCGATGGAAAAGAATACGGAAAAAGGCTTCCGTATAAAAGATTAGAAGATTATCGGGTTCACCAGGATATGTTAATTGGTATTTATTTTGAAGGATGTATCCTATAAGGTGACCAAGGGCTAGATTTTGTTTCTGGCAAGTAGTAGGGAGGCGAACGAAAGTCATATGATGAATGTAGTCAATAATCAAATCTACCTCATCGAATTTGGTGTTGGACATGATAAGATAAGTAGTCACAGATAAAGTCGCGGTCATGTTGATTCGGTCGTCAGCTTTGGATAGTATAGAGGTTTTAAGGACCCGTTGAATAATTCTGGCATTTCGATTGAGTGATTGGATGAGTGGCTGTTGTTGATAGAAGGCTGCATTCCTAAGGACACAATTAACATCACTCTAGTCAAATTCGTTTGTGAGAAACGAATGAACCCTAGGTCCTTTAGTGGATAGCCCAATATATTGGGCAATGGCAGCTTTGGTAATCTCTATGTTTTGGCGACAGACAAAGGGGTGGAAAGTTGTATTGCCAACAGTGTAGGTAAGATTTGCTAGAAATTCAAATATGAGTTTGTAGTTGAAGGGGAAAGCTAGAGTAAGAAGGAACTGGAAAGTGGTTGAAGCGAAGAGGTTTAATACCTTAAAATTTAAAGCAGCATGATTGATCATTTTGAACGGTGTAATCTTACAGGTTTTGAACTTGTGATAGGCCTCTTCATTTTCTACATTTAGAAAACGAGCACTGTGATGGCTAGAGGAAGACGAGCTCCAGCTACCAAATGACCCCTCTTGCTAGAACTCGACATTATCAGGAAGGCAAGTAGACTAAGTGAGAAGAGATGTAAGTGAGGGATTGTGAGTGAAGAGATCTTCCTAGCCAGCATATTTATAGAATTTTTTCATACATCGTACAGTACGATCTAGTATCGTACAGTATGATAGGGCAATAAATGTTCTACCGAATCAGTTGGTCAAAAGGTGGTTAACTCGTATAGTACGATGGGTATCGTACAGTAAGATCAGAAGGATTTTGATCATCCCGAGGGTTGTCAATACGACCTTTGATGAAAAGTTTTGTACTATACAAATAGGTATATTGTACAGTACGAATGACAATTATATCATACCAGACACCTTTAAGTCGTACTCTTCTATTTGCTGAGGTGGATCGTACAGTATGAAGTGGAGTTATCGTACAGTACAAACACCAATAATATCGTACCAAATAGAGTTAATTCTTCCCAATCCGTTCGCTGACATGGATCATATAGTACGAAGAGGAGGTATTGTACCGTACGATGATCAATAATATCATACCAGACGGATTGATTGGCTGCCAGCTGTATCATACAAGATGATGGGTATCGTACCGTACGATCAACAGAGGCAAAATTTGCATATGGGTTGTGCTTTATGTAGATTTACATATATCGTACAGTATGATAGTGGATCATACAGTATGATAATAAAATGTCAAATTTGGTGGTTTTGTGTAGTGAGTGTGTGATGATCAAGAACAGTCATAGAAGAATTTTTTATGTGTTTTTTTTTATTTTATGTATTAATATCTATGACACAGTCTATTTCTCAAGGTGCTAAAGGTGTCGAATGCTAGTGGTTTTGTGAATATGTCGGCCAATTGATCTCCTGTAGCGATGTGATGCAATTTTATATCTCCCTTAACAATGTGATCTCTTATGAAATGGTCTCTAATATCTATGTATTTCATTCGAGAGTGCTGAATTGGGTTCTTAGAGATGCAAATTGCACTTGTATTGTCACATATGATTGAGATGGTTCATACTAGTAGGCCAAGATCAAGAATTTATTATTTTAACCATAATACTTGTGCAATGGAACTTCCTACTACAATATATTCTGCCTTGACCATGGAAAGGGCTACTGAGTTTTGCTTCCTATTGGACCAAGAAACTAATGATTGTCCTATGAATTGGAAGGTGCCAAAGTTGATTTTTCTATCTACCCTACATCCTGCAAAATTCGAATCTGAGTACCCTATGATTTCAAAGAAAGTGTTGTGCCTAGGATACCAAATTCATAAGTTCAGGGTGCCTAGTAGATACCTAAGGATTTTCTTGACTGTAGTTAGGTGAGACTCTTTAGGATCAGCTTGAAAATGGGCACAGAGGCATACACTAAATATTATGTCCGGTCTATTGGCAGTTAGGTAGAGAAGGGATCCAATCATTTCCTCTATATTTTTTCTGATATACTGATTTTCCATTAAGATCTTTGTCTCATTGAATTATTGAGCTCATTGGAGTGTTCATGGGCTTTGTACTATCCAGGCACCACATGCTCTCATTAGGTCTTTTGTGAGAGCATCCCTACAATTTCATTCAAGGATTAGATTTGGGAATCCAAGTGAGTTTGGGTTCCTCCTTATGCTTGCATGAATGAGATGTGTCCAAGCTATGCTGTGATGGATGCACTTTAGGTCTCCATACTAAGTGTATCCTATGGTGAATTGTGCAAGTGCGGGCTATGTGACCTAGCATGTCACAAGAGAAGCACCTAACACCAGGAAATGGGTTCACTAACCTATGTGGGTGGTGATACCTCTTCCTAAAGTTATGTGATGCATGCTGTATTGGGGGTTTGCTAGATTGTGCTAATGTGAGTGATGCTTTTTCTTTTTCTAGTTCTATGATTTTTTTTAAAGTGTTGTTTTGATATGTCAATCCATGAACTTCTATTTTTTAACAAATGCTCACTGTGATATACTTCTAATGCAAGTTTGTCTAGTCTATCAATAGCTTCTTCTAGTTTAATATGAGTGGTTTTCAAGGTTTCATGCATTTCAGTTAGTTCAATATGCTTCTTATTTAATGCATCATACTCATCAAGAAGTTTCATATAATCTCTATCTAAATTAGAAATTTCTTTGACTAAGTTTGCATACTCAGTTTGTAAACTACTAAACTCAATATTAAGACTAGCATGCATCTTTTCCAATTTCCTATATGAGTCATGAATTTTTTTAGAAATGAACAATAAATCTTCATATGAAAGTTGACATACCTCATCTTGATCCGATTGATCAAGATTATCGTTAGCCATTTGACATAAATTTGTTACCTCCTCATCTGCTTCTTCTTCTGATGATTCTAAGGCAGAGTCGGCTAAAAAATATTTTTGTGTCTTAATTTTTCCTTTCTTATACTTGGCATTATCCTTGCTCTTTTCTTTAGCAGGTTGGCTCTTTAAGTTGGGACAATCAGCTCGAAGGTGACCTGGCTTTTTGCACTCAAAAAAGATTATATCAGATGAAACTTTATTAAACTTCGGGCTTTTACATTTATTCCAGCCGTTCTGATGATGCCTGTGTTTTCTCTTTAAGAAGTTCTTGAACTGTCGGGTCATTAATGCTATATTATCTTCTTCCTCCCCTGCAGAGCTATCGCTTTCTGAATTGTTTGCTTTTAATGCCACCGTTCGCTCCTTCTTCTTTTCACCTGAATCACTTTGCCTTTGACTCACTCCTTGCTCATATGCAATGAATGAACCAAGCATATTATCAATAGAATAAATATTAAGATCTTTAGATTCAGTGATGACAGTAATTTTAGCATCATAGGAAATAGGTAAGCATCTAAGAATTTTGTTTACCTTTTTAGAATTTGAAATTTCTCTGCCTAATGAAGATGTCACGATTTGGGTGAACCTAGTGTACATGTCATATATTATTTTGCTAGGTTTCATACATAAGAGTTCATAATCATGCAACAGATTGTTAAGCCTAGACTATTTAACTTTACTAGTTCATGTGATACACAATCTACCCTATATCTCCTTACTAGTAGCACAGGTAGAAACTCTCATATAATCCTAAGAATTTAATGCATAGAAAAAGAAATTTAAGCACTTCACATTTAATTGAGCTAATTTCTTATCCTCATTGCTCCATTCATTAAAAGGCACTTGAGTTTCACTCCATTCACAGTTTAAAAAGGTGCAACATATCAATTATTGACTAACATCAACATACGGTAATCAATAGACTATAAAAAAGTAGTCATTCTTATGTTCCATAAGTCAAACGGGATATTGTCAAAAAGTGGTGGACGGGTTATTGAATAACCCTATGCAGTGTTACGATTATCAAAATGTGACATGATTGTTTTTCCAGATTTTCTAAAATACTATTTTTGAAAATAGGCTCTGATACCAATTAAAATCACTAGATTGATAAGAGGGGGATGAATTGTGAAAATTTCTTGCAATAATTTAAAATCCTAAGCAAGAGTTTTAATATTTTTTTTGTGTTTTTAAATTTTTAACAAGAAAACTTTAGCTAATACAAAAGCAATCAATTGAACTCAACATGCAAAACTGAAAACCTTTTTCTTTCACAATTTTTCACTAAGCAAATATTATGAAAATAAAGTGCAAGCAAAAATTAAAAGCGAGAAGGAAAAAGCACATTGGAATTTTATAGTAGTTCGGTCAAACCATGACCTACGTCCACTCCTCGGAGTCCTACACTCCAAGAATTTCACTACAAACTATATCTCTCATTTTTCCCCCCACGGCAAGGCGGAGAAGCCCTTACAAGACTCACTTTCACCAAGCGCTATTTTCACCCTCCTGGCGATGGCATAGTACCTTCTCATCTTTTTCCCTCCTAGAGAAGGCAGAGTACTTTCGAGGTCACGGATGTAGAAGAGTCTCCCCCTTAGAGAGCCTCCCACAAGTTCTTCTCGGGCCATAGGAGGAGCAAGATGTAGCAAGAATGGAGCAACCGTGTGATCTCCCTCTCACCGCTTCTCCCTCACCAAGCTCACCTTCTCCTTCCTCTCTCAAACCCTAAAAACTTCTCAAGAGCTCTCTCCCAAGGATTCCCTCTCTAATCATGTTCCCCTATCTATGTCTCTCTCTCGAAAAGATTATTAATTTGATACATAAAACAGGCTCCAAAATCCCTGAAATATTCAAAGTAGTCGTTACTATCGTACAGTACGATATGTATAATAGTCTTTGACCTAGTACGAAGGTTTATGAACAGTTCAAAATAAATCATACAGTATGATATAGCATCGTACCATATGAACCTCCAACTAATCTGTTCGTATAGGATGATAGACGAGACAATCAAAACTCATCTCTGTTCATCGTATGGTATGATCAACATCGTATAGTACAATGAGGCCAAATCAAGGGATCGTCCAGGACGATCTCCGGGATGATCAAAATCAGCCTATGTTCATCGTATGGTACGAACAGGTTCGTATGGTACGAACAGGTTCATACAGTATGATGACCAATCATAGATTAGTCCTCGATTTAATCCACTAATTACTGGTTAATTTAAGTAAGTATTCAAATAAAATTGTATAGTACGAACATGTTAGACTAATAAAACTTAAACTAATTTGGCGGCTAGTGTTTTGGATTTGTAACACATCATACAGTACGATACTGTTCGTACGGTACAATTTGTTCACAAAAAATCATTTTATCAGATGAAATTGTATAGTATAAAATAAAGTCATACAGTATGATCATCATAGAAAGAAAATCTACAATTTTCTTTTAAAACCCTCTCCCCCTGTGTGTGTGCATGGTTGCTCAATTTTTACATGCAGTTTGTGGTAAGACTTAAGAAAAGAAAAAAATAAAATAAATAGAAAATTACATTGTTTCAGACACACACTTTTAATCTAACCAGTCATGAGTCTTCCTATTGTTCTGACTAATTTGTGATCTTCCTGAAATGTTATTACTCATAGGCAATAGCATAAATCAAATTGATATTCAATGAATAGATAGTTCAGGTGACATTTATTTGTCATCATCAAAATCTCAAACTCGGGGTCATGAGTTGCAACACTTTCCAATCTAATTCCAAGGTACCATTGAAGTAGAAAATGGTGGTGCATTTAAATTTTTTTAGAGTGATAATGTGATAAATCTAGTCAAATTTTAAAAAAAAAGAACTCTATCTATAAATAATAACCTGCATAAGTTTAAATTAAACGATAACTTTGCTAGGAATTACTCTGATTTGAGTTTGAATTCAAGGTTGCCCGGTCTTCCACCGAAGCAGAGTATCGGGCTCTTTCCACTGCAGCATGTGACATTATCTGGCTCCGGCGTATCCTCACTGAATTTCAAGTTGAACTTCCTGGTTCTACAAAGCTTTACTGTGATAATGTATCCGCCTTAGCATTAGCCAATAATCCCATCTTTCATGCTCGCACTAAGCATATAGAGATCGACTTTCATTTTATCAGAGACTGTATTCGCTCAAATTATATTTCAGTTCATCACATATCTACGATGGATCAACCAGCTGACATTTTCACAAAAGCTCTTGGAGCCAACAGATTTACGTTTCTTAGAGACAAACTAACTATCTGCTCTGCACCAGTTACTTTGAGGGGGGATGATAAGCCATCTTGATATGTCCATTATCGTATCAAGCAGTCGGCGTGCTTATTGTTCGTTGCCAAGCCACTACCGCCTGCAGCCTGTGTACTGCTGCTCTGCTCACCCTTTGATTCCTGCAAGTCCATCTCAGCCGTTGATGGCTAACGGCTCCTGATCCCGTTTCTTCTTTAAATTAGACTTACTGTAGCTTCTGAATATTACACGAGGAATGATATGAACTTCAAACTAATCCTCTGTTGTTTTCTTAATGTATTGAAGTTCTGATCTCTATTTTTGAGTTTCTGCTTAAATCTTATCATGGTATCAGAGCTCTAGGTTATTTTTTTTTCCTACTTCTTCTTGTTGTTTACTTCTCTAATGGCGTCGTCTTCCACTGTCACTCCGACGGAGAGTTCGGAGTCAAGTATTACAGTGAGTACGCTCACTATTCCTGCTCAACTCAAGTTCTTCATGTCGAATGTCAAGACAATGGTCAATGTTCAATTAACGACCGAAAATCATCTTATCTGGAAATCTCAAATGATGAAGTTGTTCACCGCTAACAGCTTTGAAGGCCATCTCACCGGAGATACAGTGAAACCGGTTAAGCAAATTATAGCTACTGACGGTAGCAGTTCTCTCAATCCTGCCTATTCAACTTACATGTTGATTGATCAACACCTCTCATCTGCTATTTACTCCACGGTCTCACCATCACTGCTTCCGTATATCTTAAATCTGGATTCTACCCATGAAATTTGGGTAACGCTGGAACGACGACTACAGTCATCAAACCGCTCCAGACTGCTTCAACTCAAAGGAGAACTTCATCAACTGAAACTTGGCGATAAAACCATGTTGCAGTACCTCACAGACATTAAAACAAAAGTCGATGCCATTGCTGCTGCCGGTTCGACTGTAGATCCAGAAGACATTATACATTATACTTTAAACGGTCTCCCTTCGACCTATCAGTCATTCAAAACCTCTATTCGTACTCATCTGGGAGAGCTGCCTCTTGATGACTTCTATTCCCTGCTTTGCAGCGAAGAGTTGCATTTACAGGCCGATATTAGTCGTGAGTCCATCGCCACTTCTGTTCCTGATCCAAACTTTGCTCTATCTGCCACTCGAGGATCGAATCGAAGCCGCTCATCTTATCGTGGCAGAGGTCGAGGTTCTCCCTCTGGAAGAACTGGTCCTGGCAGATCACCGTCTGGAACATTTAATCCTGCTGCAAATCATGGAGGTCGTCGACCGCGATCCAATCTAGAATGCCAGATCTGTGGAAAATCTGGCCACTCAGCTGTCAACTGTTGGTATAGACATGATCCGGCATACTCTGCTCCACCACAGGCATATATTACCACAGATTCGCCTCAAAACGCTGAATGGTATTTAGACTCAGGGGCAACTGAACATCTCACCTCTAATGCCGCTCAGCTACAGAATGTGCAACCTTATGCCGGGACCTCCAACGTTCAAGTGGGCAATGGTCAACAACTCCAAATTGCTGGCATTGGACAGGGGCTCCTACCTACACCTCATCGTAAGCTTTATCTATCGCGTATCCTTCATGTTCCGCAACTCTCTCATAACCTTATCTCAATTCATAAGCTAACCACTGATAATCCATGCTTTGTTATTCTCGACTCTCATGGTTTTTGTATAAAGGACTACTAGACCAACACAACACTTCTCCAAGGTCCCAATCTTCATGGGCTCTATCCGGTTAACACCTCTGTTGCTGCTCCCTCTACCACTTATGGACCTTCTACTACAGCACTTACTACTACCACTACCAGCAATCACTCCTTGTGGCACCAGCGACTTGGACATCCGTCTCCCTCCACTCAACGGTTTCTTCCCACAACTTTTCCCAGCAAGTCTTCTGTCAGCCGTGATTTTCATTGTAATGCTTGTGCTCAATCTAAGAGCACTCGCTTACCATTTTCCTTATCTTCTAGTAGATCATCTAAATGTTTAGAAATTATACACAGTGATGTTTGGGGCCCGTCCCCTACAGTATCTATGCAATCCCATCGTTACTATGTGATTTTTGTCGATGATTTCAGTCGTTACACTTGGGTTTTTCCAATGCACTTAAAATCTGATGTGTGTTCAATTTTCTTACAATTTAAAAAATTTGTTGAAACTCAATTTCAAACGAAAATTAAAATTCTTCGCACCGATCGTGGTGGCGAATACCTCAATGCCAACATTCAACAACAACTAAAACATTTTGGCATTCTTCATCAGACCACTTGCCCTTATACACCTCAACAGAATGGAGTCTCTGAACGCAAGCATCGACACATTGTTGAAACAGTCAGAGCTCTATTACTTCATGCTCATCTTCCTTCACAATTCTGGGCTGATGCACTCCTTACGGCAGTTTATTTAATTAACATGCTTCCTTCTTCATCAATTCATCACAAATCTCCTCATGAATATCTATATAAAAAACCACCTCAATATACTCACTTAAAAACATTTGGCTGTCTTGCCTATCCTTGTCTTCCTACTCAATTGTCGCATAAACTAGCACCAAGATCACAACCATGTATTTTTCTTGGTTATCACAATAACACTAAAGGGTATAAATGTTATGACTTTAACAATGCAAAATTGTACATATCTCGGCATGTACAGTTTTATGAACACCTGTTTCCTTTTCAAAAGTCTATAACATCATCCCTACCATCCTCTTCTATGCCCTTGCCTCAACCTACACCTGCTACTCTCATCCCAGCTTCCGCTATATCACCCAAATTACCTGAGCAGCATCCACCCAGTAACATTGTGTCCAACAACTCTCTACCATTTCCTGATTCTTCTATCAGTGATATTCCCGTAAATGTCTCGGACTCTCCTCCCACGCCTACAGCCCCTTTTCAGTCGTCCAAACATCCTATGCTGACTAGAGCTCAAACTGGGCATCTCAAGCCCAAGCAAATTATGGACCTTGAACATCAGCTTGTACCAACGCAGCCACTTGGTTACACTCAAGCAGCTAAATACACTGTTTGGAGACAGGCAATGAGTGCTGAATTTGAGGCCTTACAACGTCAAGGTACATGGACTCTTGTGCCATATGATCCGTCTCAAAATCTGTTGGGATGCAAATGGTTGTTCAAAACCAAGTATAATGCCGACGGATCTATTGCTCGCTACAAAGCGAGGCTTGTTGCTCAGGGATTCAAACAAGAGCATGGTCTTGATTATCATGAGACATTTAGCCCTGTAGCCAAATTTGCTACAATCCGGGTTTTCCTCACGGTTGCTATCAACCGTGGTTGGCCAATTATTCAATTGGATGTATCTAATGCATTCTTGCATGGAACACTCAAGGAAGTCATCCACATGAAACAACCTGCGGGTTTTGTTGATTCACAGTACCCTAACCATGTCTGCTTACTCAAAAAATCTATCTATGGATTGAAGCAATCACCGAGAGAATGGTTTGCCACATTGTCTTCTTATATGTCTACATATGGTTTTAAAACAAGCTCCGCCGATCCTTCCCTCTTCCTATTGCATAAGGGTTCTACTCAACTATATATGATCATTTATGTTGACGACATCATTTTAACCGGTAATTCTCAAACTGAGCTGTATAAATTGGTTGCTGCACTTCAGTCAGAATTCTCCATGCGCAACCTCGGACACTTGCATCAGTTTCTCGGCCTGCAAGTCTGTCGCACAGCCTCTGGGCTGCATTTGAATCAATCCCAGTATGCGAAAGACATTTTACAACGTGCCGCCATGTCTCACTGCAAACCAGTCGCGACACAACTTCCTTCCCCACTACCTACACCTGATATGACTGATGCATTGTATGATAAGCCTGAGTTTTACCGAAAGCTGGTTGGCTCATTACAGTATCTCACAATCACCCATCCCGACCTCCTCTTTGCTGTTAATTACCTATCTCAGCATATGCATCAGCCTTACAACACAAACTTCCTTATCTTAAAACGGGTTCTGCGCTATGTTCAGGGATCGCTCACACTTGGTTTACCCATTTACAAATCTAATCTGCAGTTAACTGCATTTGCTGATTCCGACTGGGCAACAGATAAAACTGATCGACGGTCAATTACGGGTTATTGTGCATTTCTTGGTGACACTCTTATTTCCTGGATTGTTAAAAAGCAATCTTCGGTTGCCCGGTCTTCCACCGAAGCAGAGTATCGGGCTCTTTCCACTGCAGCATGTGACATTATCTGGCTCCGACGTATCCTCACTGAATTTCAAGTTGAACTTCCTGATTCTACAAAGCTTTACTGTGATAATGTATCCGCCTTAGCATTAGCCAATAATCCCATCTTTCATGCTCGTACTAAGCATATCGAGATCGATTTTCATTTTATCAGAGACTGTATTCGGTCAAATTATATTTCAGTTCATCACATATCCACGATGGATCAACCAGCTGATATATTCACAAAAGCACTTGGAGCCAACAGATTTGCGTTTCTTAGAGACAAACTAACTATCTGCTCCGCACCAGTTACTTTGAGGGGGGATGATAAGCCATCTTGATATGTTTATTATCGTATCAAGCAGTCGGCGTGCTTATTGTTCGTTTCCAAGCCACTACCGTCTGCAGCCTGTGTACTGCTGCTCTGCTCACCCTTTGATTCCTGCAAGTCTATCACAGCCGTTGATGGCTAACGGCTCCTGTCATCCCGTTCCTTCTTTATATTCGACTTACTGTAGCTTCGGGAAAGATAGAAGAAATGATATGAACTTCAAACTAATCCTCTGTTGTTTTCTTAATGTATTGAAGTTCTGATCTCTGTTTTAGAGTTCCTGCTTAAACCTTATCAGGCACGTCGGTAGCTCTACGTCCGATTTTAGCATCTGAGTTCGCAGTTCCACCTTCCGCACTCGAGTCGCTTGACGAGTCAACGAGTTGAGCATCAACTCAATCGAACTCTAGCTCGATTATCCATTGAACTTGTAAATCTGCTTGAGTTTGAGCTCGAAATTTGATAAGCTTGGCTCGTGAGCTTGTTATAGAGTCTAGCTCAAGTAGACTCGCAAGTCGACTTGACTCGTTTGCATCCCTAGATTCAAGTTTGTTCGTATTTGATATATGTGAGACTATAGAGAAAGAGAAAAAAATATGTAGAAAACAATCTAATAACTCAAGTCTCTATATCAAATGCCAAAAGATCTAAAACACTTCTCTTCACCTTTTATAGAGAAGTTTGCATCAATAAAGAAATAAAAGGTACAATTATTAATGAATCTTGGTACATATTATCTTAAATTCATTGTCACACACAGGAAAACTCGATGGATGATTTCATCTCTTACTTTTATTAGTCTACCTCATAACTAGTTCTTTAGTGTTGAGTATGTATAGGTGAGTAGGAGTAAACAAGGCTTCGGGTGAGGGTTGAGCTGAGGAGGCTGTAAATGACAGTGTGTTCAGTTTGCAGGGATACTAACCTCCACGATCCATTGACTATGATGAGGTGAGCTAGAATTCTTTTGAAAAAAATCACTTCCTGCAGCTGAGATGATGAGTTTGGCTAATAACATTCCACCACAAATACTGGTGAGTCGCTTCGGGGGTGGGGGAAGTGCCAAGTTGGATGATCCACAAACCCTTGATTGTTGTTGTGGGAGGCGAGTCCACTTTGATTTCTTGCTGAGTTAGGTCCCCATAACCATAAGGCTAGTTCTCATCGCAGGTAGGGGTGTCAACTTTTGACCCGACCTGAAAACCCGACCCGGAAAATCCGGGTTGCACCTGATCCGTTTTATAAATGGGTCGGGTTCGGATTCGCAGATTCAACCCGTTTGATAAAACGGGTCGGGTCGGGTTGACCCGGCGGGTTGCCGGTCAACCTGACAATCCGTTATCCACTCAATACACTGACCCTCTTAGCTCATTATTTTTAATATTTTTTTAATGAAAAAGACTTATAATATATGAACATAAATTTCAATGAGTGAAAGCGAAGAGTTAGATTGTTGGGATCGTATAAATCCTATCAAATTTCATTGGATATTCTCTTGTAGTTAGATAGAGATTGGTTTGGTTGAGTGGATAGCGAAGGACCCTATCCATTCAGCTCAAGGAATAGTTTGTGGACTGAAATTCTAAATTTTACAGATTTTTTTTTTTTTTTTGGCAATTTATGTAGCGAAAATTTTGTCTTTATTTATTTCATATTAAAAATATTTTAATTAATAAGTACATATTTGAAATCTCTATCATTTGCATAAATTTGAATAAGTATGAGTAGAAATGAGAAGTACCTTTAGGCTTGGAGCCTCATTTGGTCTTGAATATATAAATATTTAAAAAAAAAAAATTAAGGGCGATATAAGACTGAGTTCCGGTTCAAATAAGGCTTCATTTGGAATGTTTTTTTTTGAATGGCTTTCTTACTGCTTCTTAAAGCAGCTTTTTAGTATAAATTTTTTTAATTTTTATACAAAAAATTTGTTTAAAAAGCAGTAAAAAAGTTGTCCCTAACGAAGTCTAAGTAGAATAAGACTCAAGATTATGATTTCAATTCGGGTTAAATTTTGAATCGGATCAACAATATTTGATTTTGAGCTGATTTGAGTAAAATCTATTGATTTTTACGGAATAGTTTTAATTTACTAAGCATTAACATTTTTAATATAAAAATTTGTAAATATATTCATTTTACAGAATATTTTTAATATAATTATATCAAGATAATAAAATGTTGGATAAGTAACTATGAAAACTTAGATGTTAGCTATATAAATATAGAAAAAATGTGTGATATGTTTGAAAATAAAAATAGGTATTTTATGCAAGAGAATATTAAATAAAATTTTCAGTATTAAAAAAAATAATACTTTTATTTGAATAATATCTTTATTTTGATAAGATTATTATTTTAAAAAAATCATTAAATCAAATACACCTTAATTGGCATGCCCACAATATTCATGCAAAATTTAAATATTGCTATCATGTCAAATAATATGGGATTGTTGACTTTCTATTGCATCAATAGTCAGAGAAGTTAATTTGTCTTAACTACTCATTAATAACAACATAAATAAGGTGAAATTATATGGTTAGCCTATTTGAAGTAATTTTCAAAACTAAAATCTATGAGTTGCAAGAAGTCTCGCTTTTTCTAAACTTAGAGAGGGCACCAACATAAAGTAAATGGAAGTAGGTTGATGTTTCTATCCTTAATACTGATGACATAATAAAATTGAGTGTTGGGACAATCATCCCGAGGGTGGCAAAGATAGCATGATAAGAATGTGAAATTATTCTATGCGGACGCCATGTCATTCAGATACCAATCATAATGCGCCATGTCACCCCGTGCTCGGTACCCGGCTCGGCTAAGCTCAGTACCGCTTGGTATCATTGACGTGGCGCATTCTGATTAATCTCCGGCAATTCGGCATCCGCACAGAATAATCTCTCGATAAGAAGACGGTAGATAAATAGAGATAAAAAGGATGAGGAAAATGCTCCAGTTCTTAAAGGCTTGTGAAGCCATTCGTTATGCTCAGAACAATTCTTCTTTTAGAGGTAAATATGAGACATGACCTTAAATGCTGATGGTAGAGATAACACTTAAAAAGATTATGGATGTCACAAAAGATGGTTGGGACGGTTCTCCATATGGAGGCAAATATAGCATTACCTTAATGAGGTGGGCAAAGCGACAAATGCTAAGTTATGGAGGCTGTCAAGAATAATAGTTGATGATGACTTTCTTGATTCTAACTTTTGAATTGATGGGCCAGGACATAAAGGTGATGAATGAAGCGGTATAAAAATTGTTGCTATCATTGAGGAGAATTAGGAGAATGATCCTTATGAAGGTAGACATGACAAAACTTAAAAAACAATGGGCTCCGTAGGACATGAAGGTCGTGGTGTTGATTGAGTGAACTCAAAATGATTCTTCTTTTAAAGTTAGAGGAAAGTTGAATTTGGAATAGAAAGAGGCAGTTTATGAGAACTTCAAATGAAAATATAAGCTACGGGAATATGTCATACATAAACATTCTTATGAACGCTATTGTGGCTGCGCCTGATTCGTCTTCGGACGTAGAGTTGTGTCCGGCCTCCACATAGAATAATTTCTTGAAGGAAAGCACCTTAGAACGACAGATATTACCATAGTAGCTTACGATGAGAGCATTGAAGGGGGACATTGGTTCAACAACCCCCTCTATGATGATGAAGGACGATGAAGACGGTGGACATGCCACCGCCTCAAACTAGCTGATCTAATTTTTTATTTTTTATTTCCAACCAGCTGTGCGATCGAACGCTTTAACTTACTTGCTTTAGTTCAACCGATTATTGCCTTTTTTTTAATGTCCTACGGCCTCTTTGGACCACGAGAGCCGATTGCGGAAAATTTAAAATAATAATATGACCGTTGCACCCGCTATAATTCCCGACAAAATTCCCCCACTGCCCCCCCAATTTCCCTCCAATCCCCGAACCCTTCTTCTCCAGCAATGCAAGAGCGTTCGCGACCTCCGCCAAGTTCATGCCCACATCATCAAAACTGGTTCTTCCCTCCACCACTCTACCGCCGAGAACCTACTCGAATGCTCCGCTCTTCTCATCCCCAGCGCCATGGATTACGCCCTCAAGCTGTTCGACGAAATGCCCCAACCCCACACCGAGGCTTTCAACATCATGATCCGCGCCTTCATCCTCACACGCTCCCCTACCAATGCCGTATATCTTTTCCTCCGCATGCTCGCTGCCTCCATCAATCCTGACAAGCACACCTTCTCCTGCATCCTCAAGGCTTGTTCCCGCTTGAACTCACTTGAAATTGGGAAGCAGGTGCATGCCTATGCTGTCAAGTGTGGGCTCGGATGTGAAGAGTTTGTTCTCAATAGCTTGATACATATGTATGCGAGCTGTGGAGATGTTTGGAGTGGTCGCAACCTGTTTGATAAAATGCCTGAAAGAGGAATTGTGACATGGAATGCCATGTTTGCAGGGTATTTCAAGGTTGAGAGCTGGCAAGAACTTGTAGCTTTGTTTCGTGACATGCTGATGTTGGGAGCAGAGTTTGACGAGGTCACATTGATTACGGTTTTAACTGCTTGCGGAAGGCTTGGGATCTTGGATTTGGGGCAGTGGATTGAGGGTTATGTACAAGAAAATGGGCTTAAGAGTAATCAAAATCTAGTTACTTCACTTGTTGACATGTATGCAAAGTGTGGCCAGGTAGATAAAGCTAGGAATTTGTTCGATGAAATGGTATTCCGAGATGTCGTTGCTTGGAGTGCGATGATTTCCGGTTATAGCCAGTGGAATAGATGCAGGGAAGCTCTCGAGCTCTTCCATGATATGCAGAGAGCGGGAGTGGAACCCAATGAAGTGACAATGGTGAGTGTTCTATCTTCTTGTGCTGTTCTTGGAGCTCTTGAGACAGGCAAATGGGTGCATTCCTATGTTAGGAGAAAGCAGTTGAAGATGACTGTAAATCTGGGCACTGCACTTGTGGATTTTTATGCCAAATGTGGATTTATCCTAAATGCTTTGGAAACCTTTGCTAAGATACCGCAGAAGAATGCGTGGTCGTGGACTGTAATTATCCAGGGTTTAGCTAGCAATGGGCAAGGAGAAGAGGCATTGAGGTTCTTCTCTTTGATGCTAGAAGCAGATTTCCAACCAAATTACCTAACCTTCATAGCAGTGCTCTCTGCTTGCAGTCATGCAGGACTAGTTGATGAAGGAAAGCACTTCTTCCACAGAATGAGCTGCATTTATGACATCGAACCTAGGATCGAACATTACGGTATCATGGTCGATATCTTCGGGCGATCTGGTATGATACAAGAAGCATATAATTTTGTGATTGAAATGCCTATAAAGCCCAATGCTATCATATGGAGGACCTTGTTAGCTTCATGTAAGATCCATAAGAATGTGGAGATTGGAGAGGAATCTTTGAAGCAATTGGTGAAGCTGGAGCCAAGGCACAGTGGGGATTACATACTCCTTTCCAACATCTATGCATCGGCTGGTCGATTAGATGATGCATTTACATTAAGAAATCAAATGAAGGAGAAAGGCATCAAGAAAACTCCTGGTTGCAGCTCCATTGAAGTGGATGGTGTGATGCATGAGTTCTTTGCAGAAGATAGCGCACATCCTCTATCAATGGAGATATATGATAAAGTTGATGAAATGATGATAAGAATTAAGGAAGCTGGTTATCTGCCTGACATAGCAGAGGCAAGATTAGATGCAGAAGAGGATGAGAAAGAAGTGTCTGTCTCACATCACAGCGAGAAGTTAGCCATTGCCTTTGGGCTTATCGGATCACCGCCGCGAGCTGCAATCAGAGTCTCGAAGAATCTGAGAGTTTGCAGGGATTGTCACTTGGCAACCAAGCTGATCTCCAAGGTTTATGAAAGGGAAATTGTTGTGAGAGATAGAAGCAGATTCCATCACTTTAAAGATGGCTCTTGCTCCTGCAATGATTACTGGTAACTTCCCTATGATTTGTGGAATATTGCTAAATATTGCCAAACTTTTACAGTATACATAGTGGAGATCATTCACTATGAACTTTTAAAAGAGTGGTGGCATTTTGTCCTTTAATCTGTCTTATTTTCAAATTAATGACATATTAAGATTTGTATTAATGGATATATGCATTTGTGCAATTTATATTATTTTTAAGTGAAACAATTGAAAATTAAATTAAAATTTTGACCCAAATTTATCTTTTTTTTATTTATTATTTATTATTTTTTTATTTTACCCCAATTAATCTAATTTTGAACAATAACAATAAGATCAAGTCTTTATTCCACTATGTGAGGCTGGCTATGTGAATCCTTTTACTCTGTTGTGTCCTATTAAGAGTCAAACTCTCACTTAAAACTAATAATAAGGAGTCACTTTAATACTTTCTAATCAAGTCTTTTTAGGTATATCTCTACCTTTTTAATATATGCTAGATCAAATACATCTACTTTCGTAGCCGGGTCGTCGAAAAGCTGATATTTTATGTGACCAAACCATCTAAGACTTCTCTCTCTAATATTATATGTTATTTAGAGCTAAATTAAGCTAAATTTAACTCAAATTCAAATCAAATTCAAATTAAATTGAATTATTTGAGCCAAATCCATGCTAAGATCACCATTGACTCAATAATAGAGTAAACCCATAAGGATTTCCTTAATAAACTTCTGTCATTAACAGAGTTCTTTTGATTCCTTCATTCTTGACTTCTTCCAAACCAGTAAATTTTAATCCACTGAACTTTTTAGCAAAATCTAAATTTAAATGGTCGTTATCGCTAAATTGACCATTTCAATTAAATTTAACTATGCTCCTTGACAGCTACTGTGAGTTGTCATTTGATATTTGTATAATAAAATATTTCATAATTAAGAAAATAAAAATCATTAAAAAAAGACAACAATCAATGCTGATTATTTCTTAAACTCCTTTAAATAAAAATTATATTAAAAAAAAAAAATATTTAAATTGTTTTAAAATTAGTGTAATATAAATTTAATAATTTTATATATTTTAGAATATTTCATTTGATCAAATCCTTACATATAATGGTAATAAACTTGCTGCCTCTTATATGGTGGTAGATCACATAGGGGTTCTAACAAGCATAAATAATTACAAAATTATTTGGGGCTATATTAGGTAAATATTAATTTAGTGTTTTGTTTATTATATTTTCAATAGTTGGAATTAATTGAAAATATCAGTGGCCAAAATTGAGATTATCTATAAATAATGTCATATTGATGTTGTCCTGACCATTTTTTTATTTTCATGATTAAGAGAAATAAGGAAAATAAAAAAAATAATTAAATAAGAATTAAATTAGTTCACTATAGAATGTTTGGAGTATTTGAATAAAATAATATTTAAATTAATAAATCTCAATGTATATGTTACACAGAGATAGAACCACTCTTTTTTTTTTTTTTGAAGGGTGGAGGTGTGCATAATTAAGGGCGTCAAAATGGGGCAGGTTCGGGTTGAACCCGAGTTGACATGGGTCTAAACTGGTCAACCCGAACCCGACCCCCGTAGGTTACTGGGTTGACCTAACCCTACTTGCGAACCCGTTTTGATTCAAAAAACAGGCGAGTTCGAGTGTGCAACGGCAGGCGACGGGGTGAGCAGTGAGGTCGAGCACTTGAGCGCTTGTCGGTTGAGTTGTGAGGCACTAAGGTTGCAGGCAGGCGAAAAAAAGGTTGCAGGCAGGGGACGACTACCGCGGTATGGCCGTCAGGGCGAACTGGCAACAATAATATCTAGAAGAGTTTGGCGTCGACAACGGGTCTGCTGGAGTTCGGCACTCCCGCAAGTGTGCGGGTCAGTTGGAGTTTCGAGTACGAGGCATGGGTCATTTCGTTCACAAGCCGAGGGCACGACAACACTCGCATGGGTCATTCCATCAGCATTTGGTGTGTAAATCGGGTCATTCTGGATGTTTTCAGGTTTTCTGGTCAATCCAGACCCCACCAGATTTATGATCGTGTCGGATTATCGAACCTGAATCCAACCCATATGGCAAACAGGTTGACCCAAACTCATAATTTTTCAGGGCGGGCTTCGGATCGTATCAAATTTTGATACCCTTATGCATAATCTAAAGGGTGAAAAAAAAAAATCTTAGAATTTAGGACAAATGCATTTATTAGAGGAGGGCGCCCTGAAAAAAAAAAATTCTAAGATGTGCAATTGTATTTATTGACGGTGGACAAAATAGTTAAAATACTTATTATATTATTTTGATTCATATCATGATTATTCAAAAATATTTACATTGCCTGCTAACCACTTAACAAAATCCTTTACTATTCTCATTCAGGAACTGAGACTTGATAACGATAGTGTTTCTATTCAAAAAAAAAAAAAAAAATCCATGGTGGGGAATTGGCTACATGAACTCTTTCTAGTTTCACTCTCGATTGCACCATTGACTAAAATAACATATCAATTCAATTATTCAAGAAGGTAGTACTAGATATTCAAGAAAAAGAGAAAATGACCCTAAAATCAAATTAATAAAGTCTCTAAGTGGAAAACATCATGAGAATGAGCTTATGGGGAGAGAGAAAGAGGGAGAATCCAACTACATAGTGTAGAGAAGTGATAGAAGCCATAAAATTAGTCAAAATCAATTTGCAATTGGGGTTGTCACTGTCCTTCAATGATGCACCTTTGCTAGGCATCTCATGTATGGTTTTTTTATTGACTTAGTTCTCACCTCAAACTTTATATTTCTATTATTTGATGTCACACTTTACTACAATTCATTTTTATTAAAAAAAATAGAGCTTCAAAATAGCATGGAGATTTTTTTTTCATCTCAATTCATGGTTCTATATTTATAGGACAATTACTTTTAAAAGAAAAGAAAAGAAAAGATTAGTGACTCAAAATAAAAATGAGTAAATCAATATCTCATATGCATTTATGTTAATTATTGATAATTTTAGACTATTTTTTTGCAAGAAAATTCAAGCCTTATAAGTATGACTATAGATTTATATGCCCAAAGGAATATATTTTTAAGTCTTTTTTTAATTAAAAATTTTAAAAGAAATTTAAAGCATAAATTATTTTAGATGTTATTTTATAAATAAACAATACTTTGACTTTGCCAAGGTTTGAAAATTCACGTCACAAGTCACGAAGCTCGCAGTTCAGAACAACGACGAGGAGAGGGATCGTTGGATCGAAAGTCTTGATAACTCGCCGTTTGAAGTAAAGACGATGACAGGAGGTGTAATAACACGTATTTTGACTTTACCAATTTTTTTTGGAGTCATTATAACTCCAAATTGTAAACTGTCTTTGCCAATATTTTGATTATAATATTTTACTTATATGAATTTTTTCGTAATTTTTGGGCACTGTCGAAAATTCTTAAGAAATTGTTATATGTCGGTACAAGTGAGGATTTCAAGATCTTTAGGTGTCCGTTTTGCAAATTGATTTCACAGATATTTTTTAAATAAAATGACTTATTTTATGGATATTTTTTAATAATTTTTGAAGTCCTAAAATGATTTATTTGAATTATATACTAAAAGAAATTAATTAAATTCATTATATAATATAAAAATATCTAAAAGCATTATTCAACAATTTTAAGTCCTTATCATTCTCCCTAAGCAAATGTTTAACATAGAATGGAAAGAGTAAAGTAAGAGAGAAAAGGTAAGAGAGAGAAAAATGAAATATATATTTGGAGGTCGTGGAGCGATTTTTGTCAGTCGGGCATGTTGGGAGATCTGCTCGTCTCATTATAAGGAACCGTTACCTTATTTCTAATTTCAAAGATTTTATGATTTTAGTATTTTTTCGATCAAATTTTTGTTTCCATCACCGAAAAATATAAATAATTTGTATTAACAAAACTTTCACCGTGTACTTTTTTTTTATATTATAGAGATTATGATTATGAATATTTTGAGTGTTTATTTGAGATTTATTACGGGGTGATTTTGAAAATATAGCTATTTTTGTATACATAGAAATTTCTTTGATGTCTAAAAATAGCAATGTAGTACAATAAAAGTATTAAAACATCATTTTACATAATCCCTGATAATTTGGTAATTTTTTTAAAATGTACATTTTTTTCTAATATGATTATTTGTTGTCTACCGTTATGACATTTTGACATCTTCTTAATTAAGCTCAACTATACATGATTTACTGTAATGCATTAAAAATGGATGCGAATATATGCTTGAGTAATAGCTAATCGCTATTACTGTTATAATATTATAATAATAATGTGCATATGTGTAACAAACAAGTGAATACTAGTTAACTTGTTGGTTGGAGACTGATTGACCCGTACATGATGATGAACCGACAGACTTTCCTTTAGATACTATAGTTTGGTATTATCCTCTATTAATTTACGTGATATACTAGTTGAGAGTTATAAGGAGATTATTACTATGCTGACGACAAAAAGTGACGACTCTATTTACCAAGCCAACGATTTACTAATACTGATACTAGCACTAAAAAATACCATGATAACAAGGACTTCTTACTTGTTTAGTGTGACTATAAAAATTCATATTTTTGAGACATTGTTCTTATTATTGTACGAATTTATTGTTACTATATGAATTTACTATTATTGCATTATTCTACTACTTTTGTCATTATATTATTATTATTACTGATATAGATATTGATACTATTAATTCACTGTACAATAAGCATGTCACATACTGAATATATAAAATACTGATTTGATACTGATATAGAATGATTGTATATTATATACATATTATTATATGATTTTACTACATTGATTTGATTTCAATAGACTTTACTGATGCTTTGATTTGATGCTTTATCCGATTTCTTTACTGATTGGTATTATAGATACGACGATTATTTTATAGATTTGACACTCGTACTAGTTTACTGCTTTACTGGCTTTCGTACTGCAGTATTTTACTGTTTATATATTCTATTAATATTGTATATGAATTTTATTATTTATGCATTGATTCAATGATCATATGAATGTAAGTGTTATGATTTAATTGTTGACATGCATATTGCTCATTTACCATGCTTTGAATTTAGTTATAGGTTTTGGTGACCTGCTAGACTTTTTAACTCATTATATGTGTTTAAATGATTTCAGGTCAGGGAAGATGAGCAGGAGTGTGAGGCTAGTTAGGATTATATTTCTTTTATTATTTTTTTATACTCAGAAAAGAGTAGTTATAATATGATTGTATAAATCATGAGTAATGTATATGATTTTTTAGAATGAATATAGATGTGTACATTGATGTTTTAAATTATAAAATTTCTTTTGCTGTTTGTTACTGATAGATGATATTAAATAACTCTGGTTGTTGTTTATTTAAATGATAAATGAATAATTCTTCTAATTTAGATTCTGGGGCATCACAGGAGGGAGGGAGCTTGTTGCGAAGGTAATCATTTTCTCCTGTGGTTTCGTGTCGGATCAACCTAGAAACTCGAAGGGTTGGATCCGGGTTGAAAATTTTTACAAGTTTGCAAAAACGGCCCAAATTCGGGTTGTGTAAAACATTAGCATGTCAGAATCGGGTTCAACCCAAACTCTGCATGTAACCCGATTTTGACACCTCTATATGAGCTCATTTGAGATGGCTTTCTTAGTGCTTTCAAAAGCAGCTTTCTATTAAAAAAATTTCTAGTCTAAAAATTTTTTATATAAAAAAAAATTACTTTATAAAATAATAAAAAATCCGTCCCAAACAAAGCCTATATATTCCCCAAAATGCCATTTTAGATAGAATATTCTTTGCTTTATTTCCTTCCAAGCAATCACTTATGATCCAATTCAATGAGAAGCAAGCTTGTCAAGTCTCCAACTCTTGCGTTTACTTAGCCGCGTCAAATTCGGCCGTCAATCGACTTTTCGACGTTGTCTTTTTTATTTAATTATTTTTTTGGGTAATTCCGTAATTTCCTCGACCAATATACGCGATGGATCCATTCAGTCGGCAACTCCAACGTTTTATTAAACTCCATTCGAAATATAAATACTAATAAAATTAGCATAAATTAATGCACATAATTACAAGAAGTCTTAGTAAGTTCTTATATTGTCCCATCAATTAGAAATTTATTTTTTAGTGGATCTTTTTATATGATCTTTAAATTTAAATTCGGATTAGAAATTATTATTTAAAATATACAAATTATTTATGAGTTTATGCCTTATTTTTTATATAATTAAAAAAGGTCAAATATAAAATTAATGTGGGCCAACTTAGACTTTGTACTTTTGATAAGGACTCCAATAACGATGTGATTTTTATATTTTTCTTAGGTTATCTCTAACCGAACGACGTTTGCTAGTTTGCAACAGCGGTGAGTGTCCAATCAAAAGACAAATCGAATGCTATGTTGTGTTTGAACAGTGTAACGTCAATATTGACATCGCACTGCTCATAGTGGAGAGAAAAATGCAAAATACGTTTCTGATTGATGTTCGGGTGGAGACTCACGGCAACTGCAATCAAACGATGACGTTCGATTTGGTTGGAGATGCGTTTAAAAATGATCAAACGAGTTGTACTTTATAGTAGTAATTCATTTGATTTTTTTTTTTAAAATTACATGACCAATTCTAGAGTTGATTTTCTTACTTATTTTGTTTTTATTAAATTTTTTATTAATTTTCTTTCCTTTGTATTCAACAATAAGTTTCATATGAAGCCAATGAGTTCATAACTTAGGGAAGGGTAGTATTGTCGTTTGACTAAGTTGTGAAAACTTTGGATTATAATACTCTGATAAAAAAAAATTATTATATTTATTTTAAGATGAGTAATATATAATGAATCAATTAAAATTTATTTTTGAAACATAAGAATTTAATATATAAGAAAATTATTTTAAGGTTATTAATTGTCACACATAAATCCAGAAGGCGGTACACCTTAGCAATAGGGGATGCTACAAAGAGTATATATATACACCAAAGTAAACAAAGGATGGGAGATTAAAAAGCCGATTCATTAATGTGAATAGATAGTACATCCAAGTAACAATAATACTTACTGATACAAATCAAAAGAAATGTAAATAGAACAAATAGCAGGAAAGAAACTATCCAATCATCAAAATTAAAATAATAAACAACTACAAAATAAAAAGTGCCAAAAACAATCTATTGCCAATAAATATGCTCTTTATATTAGGTGACAGTCCGTTAAACACTCCTGCATGACCTACTGTACGAAGAAACTCTTATCTTTCAAAGCATAAATGAGAAAGGAATAAAGCATGTAGTATGAACAACAAAAAAATCTTTGTAGCAATTTATAGTCACTAAATCAAAATAGCCACGACTTTATGCTATATTTTATGACAGATTCTAGTATGCTGGCATCTATATCAATTATCTATTAACTCTAAATCATTGTAATGCTTGCAAATGCACCATATTAGATATTCTTGTACCTTAAAATGACTGTCATTTATTGTTTTCAATTCATATCCAATTATGTATCCAAACATTCACAGGTATATAACTATAATAAGTTTATCAAATGCCCATCACTGGAAATGTAAATATCAATCCAAAAAAAATCCAATGATTTCTTATAGAGTCGTTACTCCAGAGACCAGCTAGCCAAAATTTAATAAAGTTCTAACGACACATAGACACAATCATAACGTGCAAATGCTTTTATAAATGACTAACATGAATTATTTAAATTAACATGAAAATAACAAATTATATAGACAATATGATTTACAACAGGAGTATCATTTATTGTAATAGACAACACTGATATTTATAAATTGGATTATGTAATACCGGAATTATTTTTAATGATAAGCCTTGTGTATCAATAAATTAGACAACATTATTTCTATCACATGAAACTTTCAATATGAGCAACAAATATAAATTTGGTGATTGTTGCAAACATAAAGGAACGAAGGGGGAGTAGGGGTCGGCGACTGCTGTAAGAAGGAGGATATAAACATGCCCTAGCTTTAATTTTCCTTAAATAGAAAGATAGTTCGGCGAGGACAGGGGGATCTCTAAGGCGACAAAATCATGTGATTATTGCGATTGGAGAAAGGAGAATCACGAATGGGGAGTTTCTCGAGTCGCTCTTGCGAGCAAAAGAGACAAGCTCGTGCATGAAGAGGCGTTCGACGATCTGCTCGTTCGGTCTCGCTTGTACCGGGCCGATCCAACTCGGACATAATAGTAATATATAAGAAAATTATTTCAATATAAATTGAGCTGATTATTTTATTTTATTTTAATTTTGATATATTTTTAGAAATATTGAGTGCTATAAATATTACATGGATTGAAGTTATTATTATTTACTATTGGTTGATATTTTTATAATGAATTATTTAATTCAATGTTATAAGCTAACAATAATATCATATCAAGATTATAACTAATGATATTCATCAAATACTTACATTGCATTTGATTCTATATTATTTTGCTTAAATAATATAATACTATTTAGAACAAATAATGATAATTATAATGTTTTATTCACCATTTATTTATTTAAAAATTTGTTACTAAATATGTAACCAAATCAAATAATATTAACATGTAAATATTACATAATGAGATTCAAATGAAGCCAGCCAACATACTTTTATTCATTCAACATAGGAAATCAATTCAAAGATGTAAGTAGTTTATGATGAAAGTTTCTTTTAATTACATGTAAATCACAATTATAAAATGCTATTTTATCTTAAAATAAAATAATGAAGTGATCAAATTAAATTTTATTATGAGTGCTAATTATCTTTACTTAAAAAAAACAAAAAAAAAAAAAAACTAATATCTAACTTATATTTTAACACTCAATATTAAAGGTTTGTTTAGAAGATTTTAAGTTTTCTATTTTAGCTTTTAAAAAGTACTTTTAAAGTTTTGTTTGGAGCAACTTATGCTTTTTTGTTTAATTTTTTAAAATCATGTTTTTCGAGCACAGTCTTAAATATGCTTTTCAAAAATAACCTTTTTAAAGACTATTATAAAAATTATGTAGAAGTTTTCATTCAAACATATATTATTTTATGTTGATTGTTTTTGTGTTAGTAAAAACGTTGTCTCAAATAAAGCCTTTGGTTCATTTTAGAACAACTTTGATATTGTTTTGATTTTCATATTTTAACCAGAGTTTTTATTTGGCTAATATTTTTTTGCCGCTTTTAAGAAGTTATTGTGTTAGAAGCATCTTTTTATTGTATCTATAATTTTTTTTTCATAATAGTTTTACAATCACCTTTACAAAAAACAGCAACTGTCCTGAACAAAACCTTAGTCAAAGATTCATTTTTTTTACAAAAATAGATTTTTTAAAGATAAATGTTTAAAATAACTGTTGCGTTCTGGAATATTTGCGGCAGTAGAGAAATATAAAATTTAACGTCTTAGCTTTGTACGAAGTTCTAACAAGCAATCAGATAAGAGAGAGGGTGCAATATTTATAAAAGACACCAATATTTTTATGTGGAAACTCTTAGAAAAGGATAATGCCACGGGGCGTGGGAAGGCCTTGGCTTGATGTAACAAATATATATCATATGGAGTGCATTATATGGTGGGAATAAGAAGAATCATTGTTGACATGCTTGTTTGGTCGGAAAGACTATAGTTGGTGGGTGTCAGAGATTAGAAAGACCATTGTCTTGCGATGGAGGTTAGAAAGACCTTGTATGGCAATAAAGGTTGGACGGACCGTAGTTGGCGAAGGAGGTCAGAAGGATCATAGTGGCGGAGCAAAGGAGTTTGGAAAGATCGTTGTCGTTGGGTGATAGAAGTTTGAAAGACTGTTGTCTGGCGACGGAGGTTAAAAGGACGGTAGTAAGTGAAGCGAGTCAGAAGGACAGTAGTCTGTAAATGATGAAGGTCGGAAAGACCGTTGTTTGGGGACTGAGCTCGAAATTATTGTAGTCTGCGAAAGAGGCCAGAAGGGTCATAGTCGGTGGGTGATGGAGGTCAGAAAGACTTTTGTAAACGGGCGAAGGAGGTTGGAAGAACTATAGTCAGCGGACGTTAGAGGTTGAAAATATGAAACTTCTTAAGTAATAGAATTTAAACTCTTAAACGTCGAGGGACCTTTTTGTTGTAATGGTTGAAATTTCATTAAGAAACTTTGTAGTTAAGCGTACTCATCTCAGAGTAATTTTGGGATGTGACCTACTATAAGTTACATCAACATAACAAAACCTTGAGACTCTTAGGCTAAAGCGGACAATATCTCAATAATTAAGATTTTGGATTGTTATAGGAAAGACCGCAGTTTGGTAACTGAGTTCGGAAGGACCGTTGTCGGGTGGAAGTTCAACATTAATTGGCAGCCGGGTGGAAGTCCGACGTTAGTGGCTAGGCAGAAGTCCAACATTAGTTGGTGGTCGAGCATAATTCCGATGACAGTTGTGAGTCGGCCGGAGGTCCGGCAAAAGTCCAACGACAGTAAGTAGCCTGGAGATATTTCGACAACAATCGGTGGCTGAGCAGAAGTCTGGCATGCTTCGGTGGCCGGGTGGAAGTCCGACGGCTGGTGAAAGTCTGGGATCGGGGGCAGAAGTCCAATGTCGGGCGATGGTCCGATGAAATTTTAGGCGTCAGTTGGTGGTCTGATAAAAGTCCGGCGTCGGGCGGTGGTATGGCGGAAGTTTGGCGAAAGCCCGTTGTCAGGTGGTGGTTCGGTGGAAGTCTATGTGAAGGTCGAGGAGGAGCTAGGTGGCAAGAGTGATTTCCGATCTCTCTTCTTACTCCCTTGCTTGGGGTCCCCTCTTCATACCTCTCAATAAAGAATGAGGGGTCTATTTATAGTATTTTGAGAGTGGCATATCCTGTAAATAGGAGGAGATAAAGGGTAAATTGGGAGTCGTTTTAATGGACGGCCGATGTTGAATCCCTTGATCATGATGCGTTTATGGAGCATTTGAATGTCTTAATGATATCAGAATTTGACAATCTTGGGATTGTTTGACTCGTTTCGTCGAGCCGCTCGATTCGACTATAAACATGCCACATTTGAAAACCGTTTGGTAATCCAAATTATGGTTAGAAACTTAGAACCTTCCAAATGCACTTCAGGTCTTCGATTTTGATCCATTTGGACTCGGATTGAGTCGAATTTGGTGTCGTTGGGTTCGTATTTCCGAGACGTTCAATTCGACTATAAGTTTACTGAAATCGAAGTTCAAGCAATCTCCGATTTAATTTTAAATTTTCCAACTTGATTTTCCCTCGAGATTCGTGCGATCAACATAATTTTTTTATGATATATCACTAAGGATGAAAAACTGTCTTTCAAACCTATATTATTTTGTACCAACTATCTTTTTTTATCACAAAAATAGTCGAAATAATGTTCCAAACAAAACCTAATAAATAACTTACTCATAAATCATATTTTTATTTAAGCACTTAATTTTTTAAAAAATAAAAAACCCTAATTGGAGTTTATCTTTTATTTTTTGCGGAAATTTAGGTCAATTAAGGTTTCGTTTGGGGTAGCTTTCTAAAGCAAGTATGTAGTACCAAAATTTCTAGTTCAAAAAACTTTAGTACTAAAAAACTGTTTTTGAAAATAGTAAAATATATATATATTTTATATAAATCTCAAATTTACAATCTCTTAATTAATAGTAAAAGTTCAATACGAGGTGCACGACTTGGTCTTTTATTGAATGAAGTAATAGGTTTGAACGGGTAAAAATAAGATATTCAAATGACCGATTATTAAAATTGGATAAGGGCCGGCGCGATATTCTCTTGAAAAAGGAAACGAGCTTTGAAGACTTTTTGAAAGGCCGTCGTGAGGAAAAAAGATAACCAAGAAAGGAAAAATTATTTGGTGCGGAGTGAACATCGTTTGTATAAGTATTGGATATCTAGCGGTATTCAGTGCTATCCAGCGGTATCGAGTGCGGGTATTGCTAGTTATCTAATACTTATGCGGACGATTCTTCCTGTCCGCACTCCGCACCTAATAATCTCTCAAAAAAAAAGACTGTTAAAGAGTTGAAATTTCAGTAAAATAAGAAGCTACGAAGTAATGAACTGTTGAGTCTCCTCATGGACCTCATCCATGCGGTTTATACAAAGCCATGTTGTAGGAATCAGGGATGATATAGATGACATCATTCATTGCTGACATATTTTTGCATTTAAATAATTTTTATATAGTATTTTATTTGATGGCAATATAAGATATTTTCTTGGAGTTATATGCAAATTATGAAGAAAAAGGAGCCAATTATGGGAAACAATAAATATTATTAATGTATTTATATAAAATGAAAGATTTTCTTAAGAAAGAGTGAGAAAAAATATAAGAGTGAGAATATTTATAATTAAAGAGGACTATAAATTTAGTCATAATTTTATGAAAATTATTATTTAAAATCATTACATCAATAACTATTTTCTTTAAAGAATTAGAATTATAAAATATAAATATGACAAGAAATATTACATTTAGTTAAATTAAGAATGCGAATAAAATTTTAAATGTAATATTTAATTATATTTAGCAGATGATCTTGATTGGCATAAGGATTTATTGGTTGAGGATTTTAGAGTAAATAGTTTGTCATTTTTTTTTGAACGGGAGTATCTATACATGCTGCCACTCCAAAGAGAGTGTTTGGCGGCGTAACTAATCCATTGGGGGAACCTAGCGAGGCCATCTACTAGGATTGGACCCACAATTGCTTTGCCCCACTGAAGAGGCAAGACCGTAGTAGAGGAGATTCGAACCCGGTATGGGGGGTTCCCAACCGTGATCACCCACCAACCACCCTAAGTCTCGGTGGGTCACTTTTTTTAATAATATCAAAATACGCATCTCATAAATTTTAAATTGTTATATCCTGGAGTACACGGCGGTAGAGAAGTATAAAGTTTAACGTCTTAGCTTTGTACGAAGATCCATCACGCATATAGATAAAACAAGATGATGCAGTATTAATAAGAGACACCAAAATTTTTACGTGGAAAGCCCTGAAAAGGGAAAAAAAACCATGGAGTCTGGCCTAGTTTGAATGAATCCACTATTATATGCAGTTGATTATAAATGAGTCTCTTTCTTAGGGGTAAGGCCTTCGCTTGATGTACATCATATGGAGTACAATACATGATGGGAATACAAAGAATCACTATTGACATGTTCGTTTGGTTGGAATGGCCATAATCGGTGGCCGACAAAGGTCAGAAAGACAGTTGTCTAGCGACGAAAGTCGAAAGGACCGTAGTAGACGGGCGACGGAGGTCGGGGTGATTTAAGTGGGAAGGACCAAAGTTAAAGGACGACATTGATCATAAAGACTGTTGTTAGAGGGCGACGAAGGTCCGACATTAATCAGAGGCAGTGTAAAAGTCTGGCATTAGTTGGTGGCCAGAAGAAAAATCGGCATCAGTTGGCAATCGGGCAGAAGTCCGACGTCAGTTGGTATTCCGACGATGGGCGGAAGTTCAACGTCAGGTAGAAGTCCGGCTACGAAAGAAAATCTGGCGACGAGAAGAGGATCGACATCGAGTAGGAGTCAAGCGTTGGGTAGAAGTTCGGAGACTGACGGGAGACTGACAGAAGTCTAGCATCGGGTAGAAATCCGACGACGTGTGGAAGTCCGACATCGAGTAGAAATCCGACGAGGGGAGAAAGTCCGACGACCGGAGAAAGTCCGACGTTTGTTAGAAGTCCGACGATGGGCGAATGTTCGACGTTGAATTGGAGTCTGGTGTCATGTGGAGGCCGAGCAGAAATCCAACGTCATTTGATGGCCGGATGGAAGTCCAGCGTCGGTTAGCGACCTGGTGGAAGTTCTGCATCGGCCGACAGCATGGGAAGTCCGACGGATGTCGAGGAGGAGTCCGGTGGCAAGAGAGCTCTCTTCCTTTTCTTCCTTCTCTTCTTCCTTGGGCCTTGGCCCCCTTTCTCCTTCTTGTCTCCTCGCTCAATTAAGAATGAGGGGTCTATTTATAATTTTCTGAGAGTGGCATGACTGATAAATAGGAGGAAGATCAGAGGTATTTTGGGAGCATTTTGAATGGACGGCCGATGTTGATTCCCTTGATCTTAAACCGTTCATTGGACATTTGAATGTCTTAATGATATCAAAATTCAACGATCTTGGGCTTGTTGGATTTGTTTCATCTAGTTGCTCAATTCGACTATAAGCATGTCATGTTTGTAAACGGTTTGGTAATCCAAATTATGGTTTGAATCTTTCAAAGATGTTTTAAGTCTTCAATTTGGATCCATTTAAGCTCGGATTGGGTCGAATTTGGTGTCGTTGTGTTCATATTTCTTTGACGTTCAATTTGACTAGAAGTTTGCTAAAATCGGAGTTTAGATGGTCTACGAATTAATTTTTGAAGTTTTGCATCTTGATTTTGCGCGAGGTTTGTGTCCGATGAAGATAATTTTTTTATGATATATCAAACATAAAATTATTAAATGAATTTTTGCGCTCATAAATTATAAATGAGATCAACATTAACATGACAAATTTCTAAATTTTATTTTAATTTAATTAAATTTACCTTCAAAGAATTAAATATAAAAACAAAATCAAATGAAACTTCTTATTGAAACCCATTAATGCTTTTGGTACCATAAAGACACATATGGATGTAATGGTACTTTAGAAACTTTTTTGAATTTTATAAATCAGTATAGTTTGCCCGATCATTTTGTACTTTTTCTTTTCTAATATAACTTATATTTAATGTGGCTGGGATTAATGGCCCTCTTATTTTGTTTATTAATTCGTTAATTATGGGGAAAACTTCGTTAAGTACCTATCATTAGGAGTAAATTTTCATTAGTTAAAGTGTAATTTTATAAATTATTTTTGTTGCGGGCTAGAATATACACGACGATAGAGTTGTAATTTTATGTCTTAGCGTTGCACAGATATCCAGCTCACACGCAGAGAACACAAGATTTTTGACACAGAAAATTCTGAAAAGGGGAAAAACGACGTGGCCTAGCCTAGTTGAAAAGATTTCACTAGAATTTGAGTTGAGTACAGTGGGCTGACTCGTCCTTAAGGACGATCATATTACAAATGCCAACTGCATGGCGAGGGAGGGGAGGCAAGGGGGGCCCCCCCTAAAAAATTGAAAATTTTAGTTTTTAATCTCAAGACAAAATCAAGTTGGAAACTTCAAGAATTAAATCGGAGACCATGTGAACTCCGATTTCAGTTAACTTATAGTCAAACTGAACGTCTCAAAAATACGAACCCAACAACACCAAATTCAACTCAATCCGAACCCAAATTAAAGGCCTGAAGCATATTTGGAAGGTTCAAATCATAATTTGTATTACCAAACGGTTTCCAAACATGACATTCTTATAGTCGAATCGAGCGGCTAGACAAGACGAATCCAACGAGTCCAAAATTGTCGAATTCTGATATTACTAAGACATTTAAATGCTCAAAAAATAGTCCACGATCAAGATTGATCATCCATTCAAATCACTCTCAATTTAATTTCCTATTCATTTACATTTTTTTTTCTTGATTGATATCATCTTAATCCTATATTGATTTGATATTAAAGAGATTTTATGATTTTTTTGTGCAATGACATTTTTAATATCACATATTTAGTTAATATATTAAACATGTTCTAGCAAAAATCAAGTAATTTGAAGATTGATGTCATTTTGTGAAGGAATAAAATAAACTAATTCACTACCAAAGTTTTATCATTTTTAATACTGATTATATTGGTTCAAAGCTTGGATGTAAAAAGTTGAAGGAAAATTAAAATAAACAAATTTTAGGCCCCCCCTAGATATATTTTCTGGCTCTGCCACTGGCCAACTCAATGGTTGAAGTCTATTGTTAAATCTGACGTCACTTGGAAGTTGGGGCGTCGGTTAATTGTCCGGTAGTGAGTTGGCATAACTCTGGCGTTAGTTGATGGTCTGACGGAGTTTAGGGCATCACGTAGTGATCTGGCGGAGTTCAGGCCCTTAGGTGGTGGTCCGACGAGGATGAGGGTCTCAGGTGGTGATTCGACGAAGGCGAGTGCTTCAAGGCGAATGTGAGGGCCTCAAGTGGTGGTCTGGTGAAGGCAAGGGCCTCAAGTGGTGGTCTGGCGGATCAACGATGTCAGGTGATGGTCCGGCGGAACTCAGGTAGTGGTCGAGGTGGAGCTTCTTCCTTCTCTTCATTTTCTTCTTTTCTTTTCTTCTTGCTAGGGTCCCTTTTCAAGAGAAATGAGGGGTCTATTTATAGATTTATGGAGTGGCATGACCCGTAAATATGTGAGAGATCGAGAGTAAATAGGGAGGGTAAATGGGGGAGTGGTTGGATGGACGATCGATATTAAATCCCTTGATCATGGATTGTTTGATGGATCTTTGAATGTCTTAGTGATGTCAGAATTTGGAGATCTTCGGCTCGTTGGATTTGTCTTGTTGAGCCGCTCGATTCGAATATAAGCACATTATGTTAGGAAGCCGTTTGGTAATCCAAATTGTGGTTCGAACCTTCCAACATCACTTCTAAACCTTGATTTGAAACTGTTTGGGTTTAGATCGGGTTCGATTTGGTGTCATTGGGTTCGTATTCTCGAGACGCTCAGTTCAACTATAAGTTTGCTGAAATCGGAGTTCGAATGGTCCCAATTTTAATTTCAGAAGTTTCCAACTTAATTTTGCATCGAGATTCATGCCCGATCATGATAATTTTTTGGATGACATATCAATTTTGTTTGAACAAAAATCTTCAATTACTGTTTCATGCCATTCTTGTTTGTTGGAAGAATGAATCTATCAAAATTAATTAAAATTTTCTTAAATGCTTATGTCAACACATTTGCTCTATGTTAATGGATTATCGGATGTCACCATTCACCAACCTATTTGGTATCAGCATGTGGATTTGAACATTTTTTAGCCTTTTAAATGATGTGTCATTATTTGAGATAATTCAATATGTAACAATAAGTTAATTGAATAATAACAAATTATTTGAGTTGACTTCCCTTAGTAGTATTTCTTTAACCCACTTTGAGAAGTAATTGATGGATGTTACGATGAAGCTATGTCCTTTGAAGGATGGTGAATTGGTAGGGCCAATAGTAAATGCACCTCACATTTAAAAGGGCTATGGTGCCACCATTTTAGAGATCAATATTTGTCACGACAAGAAAATCTGATATGAATCTGACCCATAAATTTTGGGTTCGGGTCAACCCGTTTACGAAATGAGTCGGATTCGGAAACCATATTTTGACTTGATTGTATTTTTTCTGATCGGGTTAGGGTCAACCTGAAAACTCGAAAGCAACCCGAAACTGACCCGTTTCATTGTGCATCGCGGTCATCCATCGTGGTCGCCCGCTCGTAGGGCTCATAGTGCTCGCCTGTTAGCCCGCTTGTTGGGCTCGCAGTGCTCGCTTGCTCACCCACTCATCGGGCTCGTAATGCTCGCCCGCTAGTCTCACCTGCTCACCCGATCACGCTGGCTCGCCCACTCGACCGCCTGCGCTTAGTCACCAATCACCCTCATTCCTGATCAGTAGGTTGGGTCGTGCCATGCCAGGTTAGAGGAAGGTCTGGGTTTGTGACCTATTTAGCTAATCGAGTCGGGTCAGTTGAAGATGGGTTAATTTTGGGTTGACCCGAAACCCATTATGATACTCTAACACCATTTGATGAAGTGGATTGGGAGGTTGACCATATATTTTGCATTAGTTGCACTTATTTGGTGGGGATCATGCATGTAATCTATTATTTTGATTGGCCAATAATATTCAAATCTTTTGATTTTGATCTTCATTTCATGACTAGATAGTTGTGGGTGTTAAAGTCTTTCATAAACTTCAGTTATAACATTCTAGGTTCTATTATTGTCTATTTGTACAACTACATTTAATTCAAGAAGCTACAATAAAGAGTATTATTCATAAAAATGATTATATTTATATTTTTATTTTTAACATAATTAATTATTCTTTACATAACTTACTCTTATAAAATAGTTAATGATTGTTTATGTCCATTCATGTTCTTCTTTAGTAGTAGTTAATGTTGGAATTTTTTATATTTTAGAAGTCAACTTCTCTTGGGGTTGAAGTTATATAGGTATGGAGATCTTATATTTTGGATTGTCATTGTTACTGATTTTCTATTAAGGTTTGTCATATCTATGAAGGGTTTTGTGAGTGCATCCACCCTACTATTGTTCTTATAAGATGTTAAGGCCACATCAAGACAGTCGCTTCCCTCTAACTATCGGGGTGGATATCATATTCCTCACGCCTGACTATTTTGGGGTGCATTTCAAACCAAAAAAAGGCTCTAGTTTGTTCAGTTCAGTAAAGTTAACCGTCTACCATGCATAGCTGTGCCTGGCCAGACCGATAGCCAAGGCCGAGGCCAAGGTATGAATCATTGGCTGGATCGAGATGCATATCTCAATATAGAGAATGAGGGCTCTCATGAAGCCTTAGGGCGAAAGCAATTATTCCTCTCACATTATGAACTTTGCTAACTTCCTAAAACACTGGCGACCCTTCTTTCTTTTCATCATTTTCAAAAAGGGGAGCAAAGCTTGTTTTTTGCTCCCTCTATTGATAAATCAGGTTCCCTCCTGTCGTGATCTAACTTGAAATTATCAAAAAAATTGGAAACTATCTATCCTATTGAAGATCCTTATTCTCAGGCATCGTCTTTTTCAAAGAGTTTTTAAGGAAAGAGAAAACAAAAGACATGGCTAAGGGGTAAAGAATTTGTGACCACAAGGAAATATTTTGGCAAAGTTTTATGACCCATTTGATGATTTTTAAGAGGCATTTAACTTTATTAATCTTAAATTCTTGTATCATCTCAGTAATGATAACTCATGAATCGCCCATGATGTATTTTTTGAATGCTTAGGACTTATATTGTGTCAGTGGGAATTATATTGTAAAAATTTGGATAATTTTAGGGAACCTCTGAATTGGGTTCGTTTATATTAAGGAACTTGCTACATTTGGTGCCAATGGATAGAAAGATTAGAAGAGATGTTGTTGGAGTCCTCTTATTCAGTTAATTTATAAGCTGGTTTTGTGTTTATGGTTTATATGTCTATAGTGGAGGTGGATGGGTGAGTTTTTTTTTTGTTGTTGCAAATTTAACGATTTTTAAGACGAAAGATTGTATTTTGTTTTAATAGAAATGCGGGAAATGTGTTTATAGGGTTGGTTTTGAGAATGAAAGGATTTTAAAATTTATTTTATGTTTTTTTTTAGCTTGAAATCTTTTGGCATCAATTTCCTTAATTTGGCATGATTCACATTTTCCACTGTAGGGTATTTGTGTTCAAGCATGGTGGCTAGAGTTCAATGCTAATAAATGATTGCATTGCATGCTATCAATGCTTTGTCTATTGACTAGCTAGAAAATTGGAATTGGGTGTGTGTAATGTATTAAAATTTGAGTTTACTTACCATTAAAAAGAATCAAGATGTAATTTAAAAAATAAAAAAAGCAAAAAAACAAGATTGAATTATTAAACTTTTAGTTTTTATGTACCTGTTAAAACATTAGCATATGTTCTATCAAAAGGAGTTATATATTATGTATTTAATCATAGATCAATTGTTCAATTTGGATAAGTATGGATCCATATTCATGTGTTTCAAAAAAACAAGAGAAAAATATATGTTATTGAATGAAGACTTCATGAATATATTTTGTTGATGTCCGATAGTGTTACGTAAGTTGCAAACGCTATCCAAAATACAACAAGATTCTCTCAAGAAAAAAAAAATGTTCACCGAACTTATGACTGAGATATAAACCATTCATGGATTTTCTGAAGAAGAGATTGATACAATATATGCAAACTTATTGAAGAACCTGACAATGATACAATCTTTCCTATCAAAATCTATGGAGTTGAAGGCTAGATGGATGTGTAAAGAACTAAGGAAATTTATTTATGTTTTAAAAAATATTAGAACTTTTAATTATAATAGCTATATTTTTTGGAGTTCTTTTGTATATATATATATATATTTGCACGCACGCACGCGCGCGTGCATTTTGAGCTTTAATGCTTGTATTTTGGATTTATGAATCATTAATGGTAATGTTGAGTATGTTTGTAGAAATATTAAATTTACTCTAAATAGGATTGCTCATTTTCAAGTATCGAGTCATTCTATTTTCAAGTGCTCATGTTGCAATTCAGACTCCTGAGTTTATGTTTTTGATGATAACAAATATTATTGATTGTCAATTTATTTCTTCTATTATTTGTAGTGCATATTTGTTTGTGTTGACTAACATTTTAGATACAACATGCACTGTTCTCTGAAGATTCATGGCTCAAGGTTGTACGATATGAATAGATCACACTGCACGAAATCCAAATTGTACAATCCTAATAGGGAAATTTGAACTGATCGCATTGTACTAATTGGTAATCGTACAATACTAACAAGTTAAATTATGAGCATCATACTAAATGATTATGCATATTTACAATAAAAGACTAAATTACTTATTCCTTTTTTCATGCAACAAAACAAATCCTTAGTGTTTTTACAATAAAAGACTAAATTACTAATCTCTCAAATTTAACTATTGTAAATTATTTTTATTATTTTAAAAGATAAATTTTATATGTATATACATATGGGTGTCAATATTGGACACGATCCGAAAATCCGACACGAAAATTTTGGGATCGGGTTAGAGTTTTCGACTGGTTTCAAAAATCGGGTCGGATTCGGGTTGGCCCGAAAACTCGAGAATGACCAGCTGACCAAGCCTGTGGAGGCCAATACAGCATGACCGAGGCCACTCAAGTGCCTGCCATATGCCAATGTCGGGGGTGACCGCGCTGACCGAGGCTGCCGCATGCTTCTTTGCCCACGAGTCGCCCATCGTCGCATGCCGCGCTTGCTCTGTTGCTCGCATGCCTAGCCGTCCAGCACTCCAACCGTCCCGCCTCCGGCGTCCCACCGCCCATGTCCGGCTTGTGGCATACCGCTGTCCCACGTTCGACACACTTCTTTCGAGTTGTGTCGAGTTGACCCGAACCCGAAGCGGGTCAGGTTCGAGTCCGAAAAATTGACACGGTTGTAAAAATGGGTCGAGTTCGGGTTGACCCGAATGGTGTCGGGTCAGTTCCAGTAACTACTCGAACCCGACCCGTGACCCGAAATTGACACTCCTATATATACATGTAATCATGAGAGCTATGTTTCAGGATTGTGGGGCAGGTTTCAGGATATGCTTCAGAGATTGTGCGATCATGCGGGGTTAATTAGTACTTTTGATCTATGTAAAATAGAGGAAGCCCTAGATAAACAACCATAAAAAAGCTTTATATACTGACCAAATAATGGAGTTATAAACAAATTACTTTTATCAAGTATTACAGCCAAACAGCTTAAAAAATTAAGACGTTTTGAAAACCTAGACGCTATAATTAAGCCGAATAAAAACGGGAGACAAGGTCAAGCTCGAACCCGGTCGCGTCTGAGTTAGGTTCAAATGCCGCGTCAATAGACTGCCGAGTCAACGATCCGGCTTCCGGTTCGCAGTCGGAGCCCAAAGTCCCCAAATCTCCGCTTTCTCCTCGATTTGAAGCCTTCGTCCTCCTCCTCTATAAAGCACGCCTGCAGGAATCCATAGTTCTACCTCTACAAACTCAGACAGAAAAGTGATCGAATTCAGGCTCCGTACCAGGGCTTCCTTACTCTGCATATCTCTGCATCTTCCTTTTTCACTGTGTCTGAGATTATAAATTTCCATGCTCTGGGCTTAACGGCATACTAAAGAATTTCTTTTGCGTTCATTTGTGAACGGTAGAGAGAGCGCGCGGCCAGCAACTTCAAACGGTCATAATTAGAGGAGACGGAGGACAGTGGCCGAGACACAGAAAGGGGCGAGCAGCAGCGCTGGGTAGTGCAAAAAAACAACTTTTTTGCCCTTTTTTTATCCTTCTAGATTCGATTCCCGAGTGAATATCAGAGAGATTGGTGTTTATATGTGAGAGAAAGCGAGCGAGGGAGGTGCAAGATAAGAGAAGATAGTTGGCCAGAAGGCGCTGGGTTAAGGATCGATCGGAAGTTTACTATTGATCCGATCTGCGCAAGGAGCCCGTGCCTTGTTTTTGCGGTGAAGAAGTGAGGAATAATACATTATTAGAGATAGATTTTTTTGGAATTGGATTTGGTTTTGGGTTCACGATGCCGGAGGGTGGTTACCACTGTTCGAAGAAGACGGATGATATTTGTGAGAATGTCTGCGGCCAGGTAATTTTTTGTTGCAAATCTGTTAAAATGTTTAATTTTTTCGTAAATCTGTTTGATTTTTTTGTCGATTTTGATGCCTTGGGTAAATTGATGGCAATCGCATCGATCTGGGAGGTTTCTTTTTTGTTTCCGCCTCAAAGCCCTTGAATGTTGGGGTTTCTGGTTGGTGCTTTATTCGTCTTTTATATGTTTCTCGGATTGGTTTCGCAATCGTTTTCCACATTGGATCTGAAAGCAAAGCACTTCGTTTCCTTTATCCGTGGTTGTTCGGGATTTTGCAGAGCTTTCTTTTTTCTTCGTAAATAACACGCCTGCTTCTGTCTCTCCTTCTTCTGCTTTTTGACTATCTTTAGATCGCAATCGATCAAAAATCTGGATTACTTATTTTTATTTATTGTAAAATGGCTAACAGGCTTCTAGGGTGGGATTGAATATGTCAAGGCTTCTATGCATTCTCCGGGGATTTGATCTGAAGGCTCTTTTGCTTTTATTTGTGGGTATCCCACTGTTCATCCTTGGAATCTACTTACATGGCCAAAAGTTTACCTACTTCCTCCGACCGCTCTGGGACACTCCCCCTAAACCTTTCAATGTTATCCCCCATTACTACAATGAAAACGTTTCAATGGAGAACCTTTGCAAGCTTCATGGCTGGGGAATTCGGGAAACTCCAAGGCGGGTCTTCGATGCTGCTCTCTTTAACAATGAAGTTGATATGCTTTCTATTAGGTGGAATGAACTGCACCCCTATGTGTCGGAGTTTGTTCTTCTAGAATCCAATTCTACCTTCACTGGGAGGGTAAAGCCCCTCTTTTTCGCTCTTAACCGTGACAAGTTTAAATTTGTGGAGTCCAGGCTGACTTATGGTGTTGTTGGCGGTAGATTTAAGAAGGGAGAGAATCCTTTTGTTGAGGAGTCTTACCAGAGAGTGGCTCTTGATCAACTTATCAGAATTGCCGGCATAACTGATGATGATTTGCTCATCATGTCCGATGTTGATGAGATCCCCAGTGGCCACACCATCAACCTTCTGAAGTGGTGTGATGACATTCCTGATAAGCTTCATCTGCAGCTCAAGAACTATCTGTATTCCTTCGAATTCTATCTTGATGATGATAGTTGGAGGGCCTCCGTTCATCGATATAAGCATGGAAAGACAAGATATGCTCATTTTCGTCAAGCAGATGACTTGTTGGCAGATTCAGGGTGGCATTGTAGCTTCTGCTTCCGCTATCTCAGTGAATTTGCCTTCAAGATGAAGGCCTACAGCCATGTTGATCGTGTGAAGTTCTTTTATTACTTGAAGCCTTCAAGGATTCAGGAAGTGATTTGTCGAGGAGCCGACCTTTTTGATATGCTTCCAGAGGAGTACACATTCCAGAAGATTATTGCAAAATTGGGTCCAATTCCCAGTTCTTATTCAGCTGTGCATCTTCCTGGGTATCTTCTTCAGAATGTTAACAAATTCAAGTATCTTTTGCCTGGCAACTGCAAGAGAGAGAGTGGTTGAGTGCCATATTTTCAGTATGAGATTTTTCCATACACATTATAGGGCATACTCTTCGAATACCCTGAGATATTTGTCTAACTTAGTTTGATGATTCTTTTTAGGGAATTTCGCAAGCGTGACCGAGAGAACTTTCATTTTTTTTGTGTTTTGCCATTGTATTTAAGGAATAGGTTGTATTGTATCATGCTTGCGGCGGTTGGGATTTGTTCGATTGCCCGAACTTCTTCTTGAGGATTATAGATAGGATGCTGATCTTCATCCTTTCATCCGTTATTGGTATGCTGTGCCATAGAATTCAATGTAAAGTGCATACCAAGTGAAATTCTTAATCTTTAATATCATGGAGATTTTTTAATTCCTTTAAATGTGACTGATCCTATATTATTCTTTCTTTACACCTTGTACTCTTTACTACTTAATTGAACCATTAGTTCATTTTAACTATTTTTTATGGTAGTGCCTAGGTCAAAACATTACATAGAGCAAAAACGTTGGGATTGAAATTCTAAGTAAAATGGCTTTGTTTTTTTTTTTGTTGCTTTTGTTAAGTATTTCTAGGACTTACAATATCCTCATGGCCTGTGGATTTACAGAAAATTAACCTGGAAGGTATAAATGCTTGAGGGATTATATATACCAAAGCTTTTTTAAAGGAGTAATCCGGTGCTTGCAAAATGTCATAACCAATGCAAAAAGGTTGAATTGAAATAGTTTTATATGTTTCATATGTAGATGGATGGCATAAAGCACTATTGCATCACCCTTTACAGATTATTATTATTATTATAAATTTTTTTATGTTTTTCGAAATGGCAATGTTTTCTCAGATGTTCTACCTTTTTTTTTATATTTAATTCTGTATTTGGATGGACGCATGAAATTCTTTTGAAACCTGATGAGTTTGACTTTGAATAGGAGAAACAATGGGTGATATTATGCAGATCATATTTTTTTTACGTTGATTTAAAATATTTTAGATTTAAGCTTCGTTTGGAACGGCTTTCTTACTACTTCTTAAAACAATTTTTTAGTTTAAAATTTTTAATTTTTATACTAAAAAGATACTTTAAGAAGCAATAAGAAAGCCGTCCCAAACGAACGAAGCCTTATTTTGAGATAACTGAGATGCATGGACAATTAATCGACTCTTATATTGCACTCATTTTCAAATAATTTTAAGGATTCTAAAACACATTATGGCCAAATTTTGGTAATAATATTTTCACCTTTTTCTCTTTTGAATATTGATCTTATGTAGGTATTACACAGGGAGATAGTTTCTTCTTCAATTGATTTTATAATTTATATTTTATCACCCCCTTGTTATCATGACTCATGACATTACAATTTGAGAAAAATTTTGGATCAGTATATTCTGATCAAAATTTGATTAAAATGAGTTCTATATCTATCAAAGTTTCTTTGGGATGTGTATCAATTAAAGCTTATATTGCACTTATTTCAAAATTATGTGTACAAAAGCTATATTCCTCCATTGCCATTGCCTCTTGGTAATTTGTTGTGATGATCAAGCTAGCTGTGAGTATCTGTTTTGATGCACAAAGTTCTTTCTAACAGGAGAACCTCTATTTGTTGGGATTAGATCTATTGTGAGTATTTATAGTATTTCTCCAAAAGTTTTTCTAATTAGCTAAGTTTCTCAATATTTATTAAATAAACCTTGTATTACCTGTGTTTGCAGGGACAAATACTTCCAGAGAATCTTCCAAATTATAAGGTGCCCAGTCTTAGCATGAAGACTTTTTCAGTTTTACCTTATCAAGTCTTTTCCATTGCACTAATCGTCTCCTATTCATGTATTTACCTATAGTTGCTAAGTTGAGGAGATAGTTTACTCTGTCCGAGTGGGAACTTATGATGTTATTACCAGAATAAGGGAATTTAGAGGACTGTAAAGTCTTAGCTTTACTTTGTTCACAACTAGAATTTGTCTGAGAAAAAATCAATAGATGATATTATATAAGAAGTTGAAGAAAAGTTCAGCATATTGAGTTGCATATGCTGACCATGTCTTTTAGGCTATTTTTTCTTTAAATTATAGTTCATGTTTGAGAAACACATACTTGTTGCATAATATTATCGATTTAAGCTATATTCCTAATTATAATTACACAATTTTTTTTATTTGAGGATGAATTCATACTTGTTTAAAGGCTTGATGGTGTAGTTATTTGGTTGATTGACTGAAATAAATATTAGGCCATACCTATTGTGTAAAAGAGATTTACATAATATAATTTATATGATTGCAGGAAAATTTAAAGAAAAAATTGCCATACTAATATAAATATATATGGTTTTTTTTTTTTTTAAATCTTAAGAGGGAGGGGGCTGAGAACTTGTACATGCCTCTCACTAATTCGACCACTTTCAAGATTCAACTAAAAATCTTGAACCGACCTAGCCGGCCCCATATGGGCCAGCTCTAGTCTACAGGAGGTGGGTCAAATCCCCTCCTATGTGATTGCCACCCAAGCCATGGGCCCCACAAGGCTAATTAAGGGAGTCAGCTAGGTTAGGAGGAAAATGAATTTTAAATTCAAGTGAATTAAAGCTTTAAATAGACATGAGAGGTTAGGGTTATGTTGGATTATTGTTTCTCTTGAGTTCTCTTTGGTGATTTGGGCTCTAGATTCTTCGTCTAGAGATTGGGAGAGAACGATCCTCCTCTCGAATTGATGATCAATTGTTTTTTGCTTTATGTTTGCTTTGCTTTGATTTCACTAATACAATCTACTGTCTTGGGTTGATTTCGTTGGCGTTCTTGTGTTCTTTATTGCTATTTTTTACCAATTTGTTCTTAGGGTTGCTTGCGAACTCAAGTATTTCCTATCAGATTCATTGGTTGGCGGGACTTTTTTTTTCTTTTTTTTTAAGTTTGTAAATACAAACAATGTTGATTGATGTTTGCACTCTTCTAGTTAAGAAATGATATACACTCCAAAAAAAAAAAAAAAAAAAAACTCATGCCACAAGGTCACGTTAAAATGATTTGACATTCTTCCCATTTTTATTGATCCACCTAAACTCTAGTGGTTCTAATAAATTGCTGTGTATATTTGTTTGGGGAGTGTAGCAATATTCCATCTGTTCTGGTAGGTAATGATTAGAGCTTGGACATCCTCAAGCTTTTCTTTTGAGAATATAAAAATCATCTTAGCATGATCTGCCTCTTGTGATGATCCTTTCACTGGTACTTGTAGCTGAATGCTGATTGCTGCCAAACTGTTGTAACATCTAAGATTACCAATGGGCAAGAAGAAAGGAGCTGTAGAAGGTGAACCAGTTACTCTGTTTTATTTATCTTTTGTTATGCAGAGCGAGCTGCTATGTATAAAGCCTGGAAAATGTTTACTATATTTTGATTTCATAGAGAAAAGTTTTACTAGTTCATTCATTCTTTTAAAATATGATTGAACTCTTTATGTGGCTAAGGTTTTTGTAACCCAGGTTGATTGGTTAAGAAAGTTCAGAAATCCCAATCCTTGCAGGAGTTGAAATATTTGTTGGTTTCTCCTTATTTTCTCAAATTCTTGGTTGAGTTGAAGATGGCATAAGATTAAGAACTTTTTAGATTCTTCCTTGAAGGTATTTTTTGTCTTCTTCTAGATTTCTAGCATATTCTTCATTCTTTTTGTAAGGCTCTTGATGTTTATTTTATGGTGAGAATTATTTCATTATTCAATTGAGGAACAACGCGGACTTATATCATTATTGATCACTAAGGACTGGACATTGCCGCCATGGTTGTTCTCTGGCTTAGTTTTTCTCATTCTAGGGTTGTTACTTCTCTACGAAATCTATAAAATGTACCTCTTTTGGCTGAAGATACGTCTCTGACCCCTCATAAGGTTCAATGATGCTTTCTTAGGCTTCATTTGGGATAATTTTTTTACTGCTTCTTAAAACAATTTTTTAATAAAAAATTTTAATTTTTTTATTAAAAAGTTGCTTTAAGAAGCAGTAAGAAAGCCGTTCCAAACGAAGCCTTAATTAGACACTTCCTTTTGATATTTTCTTAATCATTTTATATTTCTTCTTTGGTGTGTTATAAATCGGAACTTATTCCCTACAATCATCTTTGCCCAATGCTTGCATGTCTCTTCTTTGACTCTAAATTTTATAAATTTATAGTTCCAAAGATCATCCCATCACAACAATTTGAAAATGTCAAACTCATTCAAATTTAATTTCTTCATAGCATTAAAGTTGATTGGTTAGAGATCAAACTATCTTGAGTCAGATTGATCAATTTAGTCAATCATTTTTTTTGCAAAGTTCAACAAAGGTCATACAAGAGGGTTTGGAGTGACAAAAGTATACAAATTTGACCTCAATTTGTACTTATTGCGAGTGATACATAAATGGTGTCTAATCATCAAATATTTTTGTCTAATTTTGCGCTCTGATTTCACATTGTTTAAGGCTTCGTTTGGAACGGCTTTCTTACCGCTTCTTAAAGCACTATTTAGTACAAATGTTTAAAATTTTGTACTAAAAAGCTGTTTTAAGAAGCGATAAGAAAGCCGTCCCAAACGAAACCTAAAACTTTTCACATTTCTTATACTGCTACAAACCTTTACCTTAACTTCTTTAGATATATTGCTTTAAAAGCTTTGAAATAGCATACTCAACCACAAAGGTCATTCACCATAGTGTAGGGTTTTTATATTGTATTTGCACCTCCAATTTTGAAGAATGATGATGATTCCTAATATATGACTATAATTAATACAAACTATTTCAGTAAGTTATACCTCATAATTTTTTTTTTTTTGAAGCAAAAGTTGTCTCTTGTGTGTTGTAATGTTATATTTATGATTGTATATAAAATCTTCTTCTGAAATTAAGATAATAAATTCTCTTCATTTAATGCTTTAAGATAAACTGCAAATCATTTGGAGCAAAAATGACCAAAAACTACTAGTATAGATCTCATTGAGCTCCTAAAATACTTAAATTGAGTATGGAACATAAAAAAAAAAAAAAAATCTTTAGGAATCCAAAAAAAAATCAAAATAGTCCCAATTAACTCCTAGAACAAGACCCCTATGGTGTGCATGAAGCAATTTTTGCAAACTTGTATCCTTTCCTCCTTTTTTTGGGAATCTATAATAATAATGATGATAATAAACAAATGTTCCAATCAACATTAACATTAACACTTATTGTAGCCAACAAGTGAAGCATATATGCTATCAACACAAATGTTGATGTCCATCATCTCTGGTCTCTATAAAGGCCAAATATTGTTTTCTTGGTTGCTACTCCTTCTCTATAAATAGAAAACTCAAGCAAACCATAATGATCACTTGATGATATTTTTTATATCTCAATGTTTCACTTATTTTCATCTTGTAAGTCATTTTCAACAGTTAATATTAACTGCATTATATGAATATTTTTCCATTGAATTCAGATTTATTTGGTGGATGATGCTTGACCGTACTTTATGGATCTATATCTCTGACATCTTTTTGGTTGTCTTTCGATGCCTCTATTTATAGAGCTTGGAGACTTATATTATAATATATATGGAGTATAGGAGTTATACTACCAGTCTTTGGTGGCACTTACAATGAATTTTCAGTATATTTGCAACTCCCCAAATTGGATGAATTTCAAATACATAAAAAATGAATTAGATGATAAATTTTAAATACACCAAAATTTTACACTGCATTTATTTTACTTCAAACAAACGTTAATATTTTTAAACCACCGTCGCCCAACTACAGTCCTACTGGCCGAACGAACAGACTCACACTCTTTTGAGAATAACTCTCATATCACTAGATTCTTCCAACTACCACCATGTAATGTGCTCTATATGATGTATAATTACTACATCAAGCCAAGTCCTTCCCCACATATAAGGGCCTCATTTGTAATCAATAATGAACACTAGTAGAACTATTTCAATTGGGTCAGGTCATATGATTTTATTCCTTTTTTAGGGGTGTTTCTTATTAATGTTATACCCCCAATCTTTCATTTGTTTGTGTGCTGGATCTTTGTACAAAGTTAGGTCACTAAACTCCATATCTCTCTACCGCCATGAATTTTTCAAGACACAATCTTTGTATATACCTTAAATGTTTTCAATTAGAAATTATTATTACTCATATTTATGTAGCAATGTTGATATCACAAACAAAAATTAATTAATGATATCATATCTATTTTAATTAAATATTTTTTTTACTTAGAAAAGATTATTACTCATATTTAAACAGCATTCCAAATGAAAAGATTCATTAAGACTAGATGAACATTCCACTAAACATGGAGGAAACAAGCATAGAATTACTAGTTCCTCTGACCAAGCGTAGTAGGATATGTGGCTATGAAACGCGTCCAGTCGTTATGAAACGGATACGTTCAGCTAGAAAATATAAAGAAATTGGTTAGAGTTAATCTAAATAATTATTGATTTACACAATTAAATTTTGATTAGTTTTAAGAAACTTAGAATTACGAAAGCAACTACTACTACAAAAGCTATCTTTTGCATTTATCAATTAAGCCCTTAACATATGATATAATTTAAAAAAAAATATATCCCTTAGAGAAGCATCATTAAATATGTAGTACATTAAAAAAATAATGTAAAAAAATCATTTAGAGAGCAATTTTATAACTGTAAGAACTGACTTTCTATAATACAAATAAATTTGCTATAGTCCTAAGTTTTGTTTTGCCAAATGAAGCCAATCTTCTATTTACTAGGCAAAAACTAAAAAAAAAAAAAGGGCAAAAACTCAAAAAAGCCCTAATTACCCATCTTCTTCTTCATTTTCTCTCTACCTTCAAATCTTCTAAGCAAAATAATATATTTACAATAAAGCTATACAACTCATTTAAACATCGCTTGCTCACCTACACCCTCGAAGCAGCACAAGAAGCTTGGCTACAGAGGGCACAAACAAGCAACTAAGTAGATACTCTAATGAGTGAGAAGAATTGGAGGTTAAAGTCGCCTGTTTAACGGGCAATTTTGCTCTGACAACTCATAAAGACATACTATCAATTTTGATTGGTTTAACTGATGGATTAAGGAATAAGTTGCACGTTTAATTGACGACTTCGATTACTTTAAGGTGTTATTTGGTAGCACCTAGGATTCGATTTAATTAGGATTTCGTAAATCCTCTAAATTCGGATTTTGAAAATCCTGAGGGGCTTAAATCATGAAAATTGTTTGATAACATTCATAATAAATCCTATTAAATCTAGTGTAACTGTTTGGCTATAGAGCGGATTTAATGAGCGGACTTTTCCTCTCGAACCAATGTATTTCGTTAATCCAACAAAAAATATGATTTCGGAAATATGAGATTTAGCATGATAAAGCGGAATTTTTCATCTACGAAGGCTTTTATTAGCCGTGAGATTTGATTTTATATTTTAGGCCGTTTGGCTGGATTTCGCACAAATCTGCCTCAAATCCGGCCTAAGTCCTGCTAGCAAACAGCCCCTTTAAAAAAAAAAAAAAAGAAGAGGCTTAAACTCTTAATTCGTTTCGTAATTATGGTTAGTTTAAAATTCACGCTTAACAATTATGCCGTTACTCTGTCGCCTGGTTTATTCTCTTACAAGCAACCAAGCATTAGTCCGATCAAAAGACGATAAAGCCCCTCCAAGCTTTTCTTGGAGAAGAAGTAAAAGCTGGCCTACGCGCTCGGAGCCGTTCCCATTCCCCGAGACGACAACTGATCCGAACCGGACCAAAGCAACTCCACTCCGCCCGACCGTTCACAGACTCATATATTGGTCGGACCGGCACTGAACATGAAGCGGTTTAGTAAGACCGAACCAGTACGGTGTTCCAGCACTTCCCGCCATCCACGGTTCGTACTATTTTATAATTTTCCTTTGGCTGATTATAAATGGCGTTCGAGGTCAAGTCGTCGTTCACTCGTTCTTCTCAGCTTTCTCGCTACGCAGACTCGACGGCAACAGGGTATCTTCTTGCTACTGAGCTCAGTTCTTGACTACTCTCCTCCGATACTATCGATCGAGCTAATGAAGGAATGGCGAGGTAGGCTTCATTCGTGGAAGCCCTAATCAGTTTCATTGATTTAGTCTTTAATGCTTTTCTCGCCTAATTTTGGAAGTAATGGATAATCCTAAGGGATTATTGATGTTAGCTTTCTACTTTGTTTAATGGAGCTGAAAATCGGTATTAAAACCTATGCAAATTTTGGGAAATGGCATTGGAGATGTGTTAGCTTACGTGAATTCCATCTATGTTGAGTGTTTAGAAGATACGTTGGGGCCGGGGAGCTGGGAGAGCAGATTCTCGATTGATGTGCTGGAATGCTCTGAGCCTTTATGGAAATCGCTTTGTTTTTCTCTGCACTTTTGATCTCGTGAAGAAGGAAAAGAAAACCACTTATAGAAAAAAAGTTCTGGGTTTTCAGTTAATGTATGGGAACTGGTGTTTAGGGCTTCATTTGTTAAAAATATATAAGATCTTAATAGTGTTTGCTTAAATATCATTGCTATTAATTGCTAAGTTTCTATTACGTTATGACTTATAGGGCATGGTTGACAAATTGTCGGGGGATTGCGAAAAAGGTGAAGAATGCTACCTCTTATTCGAATTATCAACTATGCGATTTGGGAGCTGAAGCGAATCGTGAATGCCCAAATTGTCAACATATAATCGATAACAGTGATGTAAGCTCTCTTAATCAATGCCATTTTACCCACACTCTTTTCATTTAAGTCGTTTACATATTTAGATGCTTCTCGGAGCTTAACTAGATGGTTGCTGTGATCTCTTTCTGTCTGATAAAATTTAAATTTTGGGATTATTTTTTCATTAGTGAATTTAAGTTCCGGTCTTTCTATTTCGAGCAGAGATTTCTGCAAATGTAGAGGCTTGCTAAGAATAGTTTGCAGCTAACCTTTTGTGCATTATTTTAACAGTGCTAGGAACATAGTTGAATGTGAACAGAAACTATTATGTAATACTTTCTGATTCGGTAATTCCAGTTTATTTATTAAACTCTTATGCATACATAAAACATGTTTACAATAGAGAAAATGACCAAACTGTTCTGCAGAGAGAGCAATTATAGTATGCTTAAATGTTTCCAAAGAGAGATGCCAACTGTTTGTTTCTTGCTCTGAAGGTTTCTTTGGAATTGCCTGGCCTTCCTGCTGGTGTAAAGTTTGATCCCACTGATGTAGAACTTCTAGAGCATCTGGCAGGAAAGATAGGGGTCGGGATTGCCAAAGCCCATATCTTTATCGATGAATTCATTCCAACTCTTGATGGAGAACAAGGAATTTGCTGTACACACCCTGAGAATCTCCCTGGTAAGAATTAACTGGCAAGTTTATCTATTCCCACATACCTATGTTCAGGGCGGATTCAGACTTAATTTTCAGGGAGACAAACTTATAAGCAAAAGTGTAGAGTTTTTTTTTTCATAAATGTCCTTACAATCAAAATTTGTTCCGAGGTCGCTACCTCTCGACCCCTATTTGTTCATTGATGTACGCTTCGCATATATGTCAGGGGTCTAAGAGGGTAGTTCGACCTGATTTTCTTGGCGGGGTTCCTTACAAATTTTGGTTGTAAGGATATTTTTTAATTTTCTTTACTATTTCTCTTTGTATTGAGTTCATCGTTTCCTAACAATAACATCTCTACACAATATGTTTAATTATGTTGGGCAATTGTCTAAATGTCATAGTATTTTAGAACTTTTCGGGGGGCAATTGCCTAAAAATTATTGTAATAAAAATAAAAAAATACATGGAGGGGAACAAATTATCTAAAGAATCATATAATAAAATCTTTTTATATGGCTTAGGTGCAAGGAAAGATGGAACTAGTGTACACTTTTTTCACAGATCATTAAATGCATATTCGACTGGAAATAGAAAGCGTCGCAAGATATGTGGCGAGGCCGAGGAAAGTGTAAGGTGGCACAAGACCGGCAAAACGAAACCAGTGATAGAGAATGGTATTCTGAAAGGCTGGAAGAAGATCATGGTTCTATACACAAGTTTTGGGAAGGGTAACAAGCCAGACAAAGCTAAATGGGTGTTGCATCAGTATCATCTTGGGATGGACGAAGAGGAAAAAGATGGACAATTGGTTGTTTCAAAGATTTTCTTCCAGCAAACAAAGCAAATGGAGAGTAATGAGACTGATGAGAATGTTCAAGAAAAGCCGAATGTGTTAGCAACCAGATACAGTCCAAGAACACCTAAAACTATGACTCCGCGGCCACATCGGTCTAAGATGAATCCTTTATATAAAGCTAACGAGGAAGTTCCTCTTCTCTTGGAAGTTCAGGTAAGTCTTAGATACTTCATTATATCATTTTCTTTAGCTGGTTTCGCTATGAAATTAGACGTGCTGCAGATGTTTGTATTGTTTATAGATAGAATTTTTAGTTTTTTGTCTTCATAAAAACGCTTTTTTTTTTTCTGAAATTGGAATAATAATTTAATTCTAATTTAAAATTAGAATAATAACTTAATCTAATTATGTTTACTTGCTGATTTTTCTAATATTTTTAGTTTTGAAATTGTATGGTAAAATTCAGAATAATTTTAATCTCATTTAATATTACAATTTAAAATTTTAAAATAAATATATATTTAAAAAAATTTCATGCTAACTAAAATTAAACTAAAGCTTTGTTTTGAACAATTTTTTTACTAATTTGTAAAGTTATTGTAGAGAAAATAATATTTTAAAGTTATTATAAAAAATAATTTCCTAATATAATTTTTTTTAAAGCAGCAAAAATAATAACAAAATAACGATTATAATTAAAGTCTTAAAAGTAAAATAGTAAGAAAGTTATTTCAAATGAAACTTAACTATTATTTTAATTTTAAATTATAATTAAGTTATTATTCTAATTTTGATATTTCAATTTATATTTCAAAAAAAAAAAGCACCAAATAAAAAAGTATTTTCTAAAAAAAGTTTAAATAAAAAAGCATTTTATATGAAAATGTAAAATAAATAGTTTTCATGAAACTTCAAATTATAAAACCATTTTCAATAAAGAAAAATTGCATATCTTTTTACTTCTTTTCTAAATAAAATTTTCACCACATTCGTCCCTAAAAATCATCAACAGATGCTCCTTCCTAAAATTTCACCTACATAACATATAAAAAATATTTCATTCTTTAAAAATGAAAGCTAAATTACTGAAAAAGTCAAAAAAATAAATAAAACAATGTTAAACAGATCCTTAAAGTATCCATTAATGTCCTTAGTAATAGGGGAGAAATGCTATAATATTAAACCTAAGCCTGACCACCTTTTCAGGAGGAACAAGCTCCAGAATCTGAATTGCCTCCATCGACATTGCCCACTGTCAATCTGAAGGATGAAGAAACAGGATCCCATTACTGGGCGGGTGAATCACAAGCCATAGATGAACCAAATCCTCAGCTGCTAAATGAGTCATTTTTATACCATGAAGTGCTCAAACAATTTCCTCCCTTAGCAGAATCTCCCCTTCAACTTCACCAACCAGACATGCTTATTGGCTGCAAAGATCAGTTTTTTATGTATGCAGATGGTTTCCCCAGCCTTGATGACATAGAGGTTGACACTCCACCAGATTTTCAGCTTTCTGTAAGATCTTTTCTTCTTTTCTCAACATAGGTCCGTTTGGAACGGCTTGCTTATTGCTTCTTTAAGTAGCTTTTTAGTATAATTTTTTTTTTTGATACTAGAAAGCTGCTTTAAGAAGCGATAAGAAAGCTGTCCGGGACAAAATCATAATCTAGCTCATGACTTCCATAATTTTCTTATACGGTGACCCTGTAATGCAGGATTTGCAATTTAGTTCACAAGATAGCTGGTTGGGCCGGCTGTAGAATGATTACACCAAGGTCTATCGTGAGCTGCTAATGATGATTATTTTGCAGATCAAGTGATCTGAATCTATTAAGATGAACTGTATTAGGTGAGGTAGAAGAGCGGCATTTTCCAGTGCCAATTATGCATCCTTTTGCTGTAAATTATATGTTTGTTGTGTTCAAAATCTTGACATTCTTACTTGTAAAAGATTTGAGGACCTTTCAAAGTGATTGCATGGCTTAGAACATGGCAGGCATGCCATCAAGTGTTTATGCCTTGTGCTAGTTATTTTCTATGACTTGTTTTCATTGGCTCATAAGTGTCTTGCGAGAAATTATTCAGTGCTGACGTGGTTGCACCTGATTCGTCAGCAGTATCGAGCCGCGATACACAGCGAAGGGGTGATGTAGCGCATTCTAATTTGTCTTCTGATGACGTTTGACGTATGTACAGAATAATTAATTATTTTCTAGGCATAGAGCAACTTCAAGTGTTCAATGATGATATTCTATTATGCTAATTGGAAAATTTTGGGCTTGCAATATGCTGATTTGGTTGAATAAGATCTGTCCCAATCTAATTGAAGAAACGCATTAGGTTGTTCCAATTAGGCTTTTTAGTGTTTTTATAATAAATTCTTCAAGTAAACAACTATATCATCTCTTCTTATATACCTTTGGTGATAAAAGATGATCAATTCTTCAATATTCTATGTTAACATTGGTCAGAATTAATAAGATTATGTGTATCCATTGATCAACCTTGCAATCTTGCAAGCTTAATTGTGATTTCTATTGTTGAGAAATTTCACTAGCTAGATATTCTGATATTATAATAACAATAAAATTAAGCTTTTATCTCATTATGTGGGGCCGACTACTTGAATTATTTTTCTTTATTGTGTCATATTAAGAGTCAAATTCTTATTTAATAAAAAAATTTATTTATAATAAAAAATATTTATGTCGATATATTTTGTAATAACAAAATGTTTAAAATGAGTTTTAAAGCTATTGGAACTAGGTTGAGATGAGTGGAATACATCACTAATTTATATTGCACTCATATAAAACAGATTAAATTTCAACAAGAATTATAATACTATGAATTTACTCTTATATTATGCAAAACCATAAATTTCAACAAATTTAAAATGTAATGTGTTAATTCAGATTTGAAATAATTTAAATTAATTATTCAGAATTATTTAATTAAAAATCAGAATTCTCAAGGTTTTGAAAACCGGACTGAACAACGGACCGAAAGAAGGAGAGGTTCACGGTTTTACTACCGGTTCGATTAGTCAAATAGGAGTCAAATCGGATGACGCAATAAATAATAATATTATTAAAATTTATAAAATAAATGATAAATTTTCTTTGGTTTCAGCACCCAGTAACCAACTAAGATTTAGATAACTCTATTCAGCTCAAGTTTAACAAAATCCCACAGCATTTTGACCATAAGATTAAGCGAATATATCACAAATATTAACAGTAGATGTTCTCATTCAAAAAGCATCTAACAAGCATAGTAATCAAATTTGTCTTCAAAGTAGAGCAAATAATATATAAGAGTAAAGTACGAGAGATTATTAGGTGCGGAGTACGGACGGGGAGAACCGTCTGCACAAGTATTGGGTACCTAGCGGTACCCGCACTTGGTACCGCTGGGTGCCATTAGGTACCGCTAGGTACTCAGTACTTGTACGGACAGTACGCAATCCGCACTTAATAATTTTTCGTAAAGTACATACTGCTAGTGCAAGAAGTTGAACATTTGGATTCTTGTTCATAGGACGTTTCTTTATGCCTGCAAATAGTGCAAAATATATAATCTAAGATTTTAAGGAAATATGAGAAGGAGATGTGATGCTAAGTAGAAGAATGATACCTTTACTGTTTGTCTACTCCAATTCGCGAATGATCCGAGCAGTGACGAAGGAGGAGCGAAGCAGTACGGCTTCAGGAGTTACACGAGTAGGAGAAATAGCGAAATACAATTAGGTTTTAATTTTTAGTACTTGAGTTATTTCTCAAATATCCGCATTATTGAAATCACACGGCTGAGATTTTGCGTCTAAGCTTAACTGAGCGGTCTGAGGCCGGTCTCCGGTTTGCCAATTTCACAGCGGTCGGATCGGTTCAATTCGGATTCTTTGTTTAGCCAATTTCAGAGTTTATTCGGGCCGGTCGGCCGGCCGGATACCGGTTCAACCTGTTGAGATTTCTTTTGTAAATTATATTATTCATTTTATGATTTTGAAGATGCAATTATTATTTTTAGGAAGAGTGTAGTCCTGTTTTACAGTATCGACTAGTAGTGGCGCCCACTGTCTTCGCCCCTCGAACAAATAAACCCCTTGGCCTGTCGCATATTTCCGAGGCATAGCTAGGATTAGGATGGCCGGAGGAGGAGCAAAGGCGGAGCCGGAGGAAGAGCTTTCTAGTCGCAGCAGCAGTGGCGGTGATTCTGAAAAGTGGGAGACCTCAGAGGAAGGCAGAACCAATTCCAAAGGCAAGCTGCTGCCTGATGGTTTTCTCGACCCTCTTCCGCCTCAGAAATCCTTAAAGCGTCCAAGATTTTGTGGTGAGTTTCGTTCCATTGTCTCTACGTTCCTTTCTTTCTTTCATCAATTTAGAGCTGTGCCATTTCTCATTGTAACAGAATAAGAATTGGTCACAAGTTCAATACAGCTGTTTTTTTTTTTTTTTAATCTTTTGGAATAAAAGCAGTGAATTTGGAAAGCACCTTAGAGGGATTTGAGCTAAGCCTTCCAAACAATACGAAGGTGTTTGCTAAATTCCAAATTAATCAAATTCAGGTTTTGGCTGGAACTTCAATTTTGTAAATCCTGCCTGGGCTGTGATTACTGGATTTAATAATAAGATTTAGCTAAGTGAGATTGAAATTTTAGGTCTTATCTAAGTGCATGGTTGAGTGTCCAGCGTAGCAAGTTTGAGCTTACAAAGTAAAAATCACGTAGGGTAGGAAGAAGCGAGACGGTTGGTGTTATTGAACGGGAATCAATGAAGTAAAAGCAGAACTCCCTGAGTTCCTTTTTTCACGCCTGCTCTAGGCCGCCTATAACAATGTTTTTTGCCTTGTTATATCCTTTTAATTTTTTTAATGGCCGCCCATTGGTGGTAGCCATTGAGGAGATAAACATTGGAGGAGAGCTTTCGGAGGAGACATGTTGGAGGCATCAGGTTGCTTATAAATTGTCCTAGCATTCCTTCTTTCCATTCTCCTCCACTTTCCAGCACTCTCGCTTCTTCTCCGTTCTTCATTTTTCAATTAATGCAAATGTTATATAGAGTTTGGCCGTCCCAAATATTGCAATGATTTTGACAATTTCGTTGTGCTATTTTTATTCAAGTATTTTTTTAATGTTAAATGTATTTATTTTTTCAAAATTGTAATTCAAATTTAATTAACGTTCTTTGAAATTCCATAGCATTTTTAATTGATGTAAACAATAAATACAAACATGATGAAATAATAAAATTTATTTGTTTTAATAATAGAATTATAAAACTAATTTTGTTACTTATGTTTGTAATTTCAAAAGAAATTTTGAAGTTTGTTTAGTGGGCATAAACACTTATACTATTTATAGTTTTATAATAAATATGCAATTTTTCTTTAATTTTTTTGTAAATTAATTTGTATAATACAACAACAACAACATCATCAAGCCTTTATCCCACTACATGTGGTTGGCTACATGAATCCTTTTTCTCCATTGTGTCCTATTAAAGGTCAAATTCTTGTTTAAATCTAATAAAGAAAGGTCATTCCTAATATTTTCTAACCAAGTCTTTTTAGGTCTGCCTCTACCTTTCTTAACATAACTCAAATCTAATACATCTACTCTCCTAACCGGGTCATTGGAAGGCCGCTATTTTATGTGACCAAACCATCTAAGGCGACTCTCTCTAATCTTATCTTCTACTAGAGCTACTCCAACCTTTTCACGTATACGCTCATTTCATATCCTATCTCTAAGGGTAAAGCCACTCATCCACCTGAGCATCCTCATCTCTGTCACACTTAACTTAGTATTATGCTTCTCTTTTAATAGCCAACATTCAGCACCATAAAGCATTGCAGGCCTCACTACCATCTTATAGAATTTTTTCTTAAGTTTGATGGGTACTTTTCTATCACACAACAAGCCCGATGCATTCCTCCACTTCAACCATCCAACTTGAATTATGTTGATAATATCTCCATCAATTTCACCATTACTCTGAATAATAGATCCAAGATATCTAAAACGTGTACTCTTATTAATGACTTGATCGTCCAAAGTCACAATCCCCTCACTAGGTCTATTACTACTAAAATTACACTCTATATATTCCGTTTTAGTTCTACTCAAGCGAAAACCTTTAGTCTCTAATGTTGACCTCCATAATTCAAGTTTACTTTCAACTCCCTCTCTAGTCTTATCAACAAGAAGAATATCATCAGCAAAAAGCATACACCAAGGTACATCCTCTTGCAAATGTCTAGTGAGAACATCCATGACTAAAGATATGGGCTTAAGGCTGATCCTTGATGTAACCCAACCGAAATAGGGAAATACTTGGTCAAACCACCTTGTGTTTGAACACAAAATAAATATCTATGATGACATCGTTGATTTTATGTTTGATGTTATTTTTTGATGTAGAGTTACAAGTTGTAGATGATTGCCTATTGTGTCACTGAGAGAAATCGTCCAATTTAAATTTTAGAGCCATTGTCAGTTAGCATTATTGGAGGCTAACAAGCACATCTTAGTTGTGTAAGTGAAAAGGAGTACATGCACAAAACTTATAACATTGGTGTTGTTTCTCTAGGGGCTTTAATTGTTTTGGCCAAAACTACACTAATTTATATGTTAATGCTGTTTTTCTTCATTATTTAATGGATTTAAAATAGCATAATTAGAATTATGTTAATGAATACAATCTTACTTTTGTAAACCAATGTTTATAAAATTAGTTTCATATGTTGGCAAATTGTCTAGGCACTCTTGTTTGCCTCCTCCATTCGAATCATATATTTGTAATGATTTTGAATCGATTGAATACTTTCCATTGATGCACAAATATTACCTCACATAGAAGCCTATGAAATAATATATAGTGGTTCGAGTCCTGATTCAAGTGTGACAAGGGATGGTGATTATAATACCAGGGTTGAATTAGATGACAATGGACAGTTGCTAGGTCACTTGCTATTATGCTAACATGCATTTGTCAATGTTGAACTTGTTGATGCAATGATATTGAATAACAAGTTTTCCAAAACAATTCACACAACATAGAAGTGAGATATAACTAGCTAATCATGGTCCATCAATTAACTTCAACTCAAGGTGAGGTAAATCCATATCAGTTGCTTATCTGAATGATTTTTGCAAGCAAGGTCAAGCTTTTGTGTGAGCTAAATGGGTGGTCTATTTTTAATAATGTGGAATATTAATGCATGCTTCAAATAAAATGAGAACAATGGTTGAGTATAGCAAAATCATCCTTTGCGTCCATGTAACTAGCATCTACATGCTCCTATGAATCACATTTAGGATGGTCTTGAAGGGCTCGAGCATGGGGTTCTCATATGTGCATGCATCCTATATTGCTGGTTGATCATCAAAACTTCACTTATTTGTTCATATGCGATTATATTGCCCTAATGATTCACCAAAATTTTGATCCAAAACCGGAAGAAATTATAAGATGAATGGAGTCAAAGTTTGAATAATAGTTTCATGCATCAAAGCGTGAGAAAAGGCTATTTAAATACAATTCGTAGTTATGAGAAATCATACCGCTTGCTTTCGGTTCATGGAGTCAAGTTGACATTTTCATAGCATGTTTAGGCTTTTGGACCATACATGTATGATTGAAAATTCTATAGGCCTGCATTTAGTATAAATGATATATTTCCTCGGTAGATACCAAGTGACATTGATGCGAATAATGGTCCATTCCTATTAAGTCTAAGTGGAATGAGTCATGATTGTGGTTTCTCATAACGTTTCATGATTTAATGAATCTTGTTTGCCTTTGTAGGGACCTATGTATAATCTCAAGTAGAAATTTTAGTGGAGGGGGTTGCAACTTACTAAAATATAGTTATATTATCTGTCAAGCTCTCATATGATGCATCATAACATTTATCAACAAATGAGCTTTTGTTTATCCCACATACTAAGATAATATAAAGAAATCAAAGTGCAATAAGCGAAGATATCCAAAGGCAATATGTATGCTAGCATACTTAAATTTCAAGTGTTTGATATGGCATGTCGAGCATACCGAATTAACATTACTTCTAAAGATCAATGTTGGTGCACTTTTAATAAATAAAAAAATACCATAAGCCATGTGCTCGTGCTATCACGTGCTTGGTGTAAAACTCTTGGATCATATTGCTTTTGTGTCAAAGTTCTTCACAGTAGAAAGTTATAACCAATGTTTTATAAACAAGATTGGATGGTTCGACCAATTCAACCATGAATTGGTCCCTAGATCGGTTTAGCTTATATAAAACTGTTTTCTTAGAATTATATCATGCTGGTTAGAACCACCAGTGATTATAAAAGAACACACAAGGCTCTCTTATATATCATCTTTGAGAGGTATTCAAGCCATTGCACAACTTTAATGTAGACATTGTGGGTTTACGTCTGCCTTCTTTTAGAAGAAAAGAAGATAAGCCATAAACAATAAGAATTCAAAATATAATGATGAACATGCAACATGTACAAAAGTGTCTATCTGATTTGCAAGATGACATTACATAATAGTGCTACTTGCCCAAATAATTAGAAATGTATTAGTTTTGTTTAATCACTTATAAAATTATTTGTTAATAACATTCATTGCTATTTGTTCTTAATAGGAATGGTTGAAGGTGCTTGTAAGCAAGGACAACGTAGAGTTAAACGACGTGATGCACTGCGAGAGGATATTATGGATTCGAAAACATTAGAAGTACACCCTAGTATTGCCAATTTACGAGGGTTACATCGAGCCGCACATCCAAATGAGGTACTTGATTTCACAAACAATAATACTAAAGTGTGATTTGTAGAGTCGAATGTTTTTTTTTTCCTTCTAATTTTTAAGTTTACATTACTTCACAGGGTACCATATTAGGAGCAGCTAGCCATCTCCTTATGGCTAATGAATGGCAAGTTCGATGTCCTCGTTTCATTGATGCATTAGAGCATGCGGGCATTGCCTGTATTAGGCACTTGCAATTCATTAGATTAGACCACCATCTCATCACAGCACTAGTTGAGCGTTGGTGTCCTCAGACGAACACATTCCACCTACCTGTGGGAGAGATGACAATTACCTTGCAAGATGTTCAAATAATCTTGGGTGTTAGGACTGATGGCCCGGCTTTAGTTGGGCCTATTGCTATAGGTTTGGGGCATAGATGGTTGTCTTGGCCAGATTGTTGTGACGAGTTATTGGGTAGTCATCCTGAGGAAGATGTGGTCTACCATCATCCAAGTGAGCAAAATCAAACATCAAATTTTCGAATGGGATCGGCTCAAGCCCGAACATGCATACCATTGAGATGGCTCAGATGGACATTTTATAGGGAATCTTATATGGACTTGACCATGAATGATTTGCTTAGACATGTTAGGGCCTATATATTGTATATGTTAGGTTGCTTCCTTTTACCTGACACCTCAGGGTCACATATGCATTTACAATATTTGCCATTATTGGAGGACTTAGGCGAGTTTTCTCAATACTCATTAGGAGGTTCGATATTAGCCCACCTATATAGGGAGTTGAAGGAGGCAACAAAACCCACTCGAGTGTACATGGCTGGGTGCTTACATCTCTTACAAGTATGGGCTTGGGAACGATTACATGTTGGACGACCTACTCTGCATGTGCCTTTTCCGAGAGATATTACTGGCAAACCACTAGGCTATAGGTATTTTTTTTTTTTACAATTGAGAATGTTACATTTATGCATTCATTATGTCTTTCTATTTGCTAACAATTGATAATAACCTCGCAGGTGGAATGAGGAGAGAGTACGCGAGGTGCCCATAGGAAATGTAAGGATGTATAGAGATGAGATCGATGGCCTACAACAAAGCCAAGTATTTGTGTTATAATTTATTATGGATTAATCTTATTCACCATACTATCTTCTATGATTAATTTGGTAAATTTTATAAATAGGTAATTTGGGAACCATACACACCGGCACTAATGGTTTGGTTACCAAAAATATGCGTAGATGGTATGGAGATTTGGCAGGCCAGAGTTCCACTTATTAGTTGGAAGCGTGTTGAGTGGCACTTACCAGACCGAGTTATGCGGCAATTTGGTGGGAGGCAATTGATTGAGCTTGAGCCAATGGAACGTACTTTTAGGAGAGTTGATGGTAGGGGTAGGGCTAATGTTGATTGGATGGAATACCACTATAATTACATTGAGATGTGGAATAAAAGAAGAGCATACATTATAGTGGTTACACCTCGTGGGGATGACCAGGAAGATCTATTGAGGTATATGCATTGGTATAGGTCATGGGCTTCATTATACCTATTAAAGGCTCCTATAGCACCACCAAATACATATTACCCCAAGGCTCCGGTTGAACGGATAATGGTACTCAAAATCTTGTATGATAATTTAAGAAACAAATTATTTAAATATGTAAATAAACACATCTTTAATTTGCAGATGGACTATTATGTACGGTCGAAGTGCATTTTACGTCCATTTTTTGGTGGAAAATGCAATGGTGCCAGAGCCATGCAACTTGCTATTGATGAGGTGGCTTCATTATGCAACAGAGTTGAGAGTGCAATTCATATAGATTTTGGTGCAGTTGAGGATCCCATCAGGGACAACACTCACAGAGGTACATCACCATCATCAGTTGTTGGTGCAGGAGCATCAAGAGTTAGAGATCAGGAGCCATCATCTTCTACAAACCAATGACCATTAACTTACATAGAAGTTAGATCAATGATGATTCAGAATACAAGGCCATTAGGAACAATTCCATTCCCTCGATTGTGGCCACCTTTTAATCTAAACTAGAATGCTTCAGAAGGTGTCAATTGCCATCATATTTGCATGTTCCTTTTACATCGATGCCTTACAGTATGATTGTGCTGTTCTAGTTGTCACCAGCCACTATGTCAACATTGCCAGTCTGCACCCGGCCAATTTTGGATGCCACTTAAGTAACAATATGGCACTTACTAATGCTTCCACATCAGCAAAACCCAATGTTAAGGTAGAGAACAATGTCGTGGAGCTTCGGCTACGGGCAAGCCATTTACGAGGACCAGAAAACTCTCATTCATATCTGGTGCTATTCTATATAGAGGTAATGATGTACTCATTATCATCTAGTTGCTCAAAATAGTTTCATTCTGTTTTTTTTTTAAGTTTCAAGTGTATTCATATACATTTTCTTAGTTATTTTTCTTTGCTCGGTCATTTTGCTTTTACTATGGCTTAACAGTATGGTCATAGGAATCTGAAGGAATCTAATGCTATTTATTATTATAAAAAAATTGACCTATATCAATTAATTCCAAATAAATGGCTACACAAATAATATAAATTTAATCCTGTTTTTTCATTTTTATGTGCATTTTCAGTTATGTCTAATTTTGTTGTCCTCTTACAGTCGTTTAATGAAATTTTTATCTAGTATTATGAAGATAAGTAATGGTTGGAATAATGTTTTTATATTATTGCTAGTATCCATTAGAGCTAATTCAATGTTATAATGAACTAGTTAATGAGTTCACTCATTTTATCAACCATATATGGGCACAAGCTAATGATGAATTACTTTTGAAATTATATGTGGAGTAGATGGCTACAAACAAAGCCGAAGGTGATAATTTTCTTATTGAATTAGTTTGGCGTTTGATACACAAGAAAATTGTTGAAACTACATGTCACTTTGAGATTGCATGAAATTCAAGTGAGATTCCATAAGCTTATGAAAACATCACATAAGAAACAAGATTCGATGTATCTTGAACATAATGTAGATTGTCATTGTACACTACTTCTAGATTGGAAACTCTTTAAGGATGAGCTCTTAATGAAATGATATAATCAATTAACTCTAGTATGGTTGCCTCACGAAAAGAAAGATATTATATATTGGGGAGTAGTGGCAAGTGATGCAATGATGCTTCAACTTTTTCAATTGCAACATCACCAAAATCAATTGCCATCATTAGTACACAAGCTGAATAATGATGAAAGCTCTATAGTGGTGACCATAATGTATTGCTACAAATGTGAACTTTTTCACTTAATCAGCATATTCTTCTTATTTTGTATCACACCTACCTAAGTATTATCTTCGATAAAAATTGTTAGTTAAATGATACTTAATTTTTCGACCCTAAGCCCTAGTTTCAAGTTCAAGTAATGCATACAAGTAATTTAAAAAAAATTTATGTATTATGTACTATTAGTTTCTAACTAAAAGTTTATTCTTCAAATTTGATGGAAATAGCCCTAAAGGCATGCTCTTCACCTTATCATTTCTAAATTTATTTAAAAAAAAAAATACAATCGTTCTTCAATTAAATTTGTCTCAAATTAATTATGTTTATGAGAAAAAGATCAAAATGGTACCTAGACTTTTTATGGGCATTGTTTTTATGCCAGATTATCTTATATGCCCCATTTACTCTTTTGAATTCTCAAATATGATCGAAAACAATTCATTAAACCCTCAAATATGATCCAAAATAATCTAACAAAAGGACTATTTTGGATCATAATTGAGGAGTCAATAGACTAAATTGAATGCATTTATATTTGGGGACTAAAATAGTCTAGCAATTATTTTAACCTTTTTTTCTATTGTTTAATATCAATTTATTATGAGAAGTTATATCTAAATTTTATCCAAAATTATTCATATCAGATTGTACCTAAATCTTGATTTATACTCCAGCACAGTTAAAAATAAAATAATATTGGGAGAAATACCTTATTATAAAGCATATTGCACCTCCATGTAGGATTTATTATCATAGTAGTAACTTAAATGGAAGATCTTTCAATTGTTTTTGATACTCCACTTCGATGATATACAGTTGAAGTTAATTGTTTTTTTCTGTGAAGATGTAATTGTTTTTTTCTGTGAAGATGTAATCTGGAATCTGCACATTCTCCTTTGTGACTAGATTAGTTATATCACTATTGGAGTCGGATTCCACTAAATAGGCTTTACACTATTGGTAGGATAACTTTGTTAATTTTAAGAGGCAAAAGGCCAACCGAATGATTTTTTTTAATAGAATTAAGGGATCAGTTCGAGATTGAAAGGTGATAGAATGGGATTGATTAGGAAGAGCTAAGTTTTAGCATCATTCCTGTAATTTTGAGAAACATAATTGACATATCATACAACATTCAACTATAATAATGAAGAATGAGGATTCATAATGGCAGTGAAAGATAGTTTGGATGAGGTTAATGAAATTTATGCTAAGTGGCATGGTGATCTAAATACTTTTTTTTGCGTTGTCAAGTTGTGCAAATAATTATCAATACATTCCGGCTTTTTGAATTTCATTTTTATAAATTACCTGAATTTACTTTAGACAAGTGATGGGTGATATGGTGATGGTGGTTTCATATTGGATCCTACAAATGATTGTATTTGACATTGGAGTTCTTTGGCTCCAGATATTATCAAATTTTCATATGGAAAAATAATTATGTTTAGAGATCTTAGTTATTGTAGAGCTGGTTTTTGTTAGATCGGTCCAACCGATCCACACGGGACCAGCTTAGGTGGACACACGGGACCACCTCAGGTGGACAGAGGCAGCTTCTGCCTCTCCGGTACGCATCGACCGAACCGCAAGAGCCAATAGAGCAGTTTAGGAAGGATTTTGAGGGAGTTAGGAGGGAAATTTGAATGTAGTGACTGTTTAGAGATTTCCTTTTGGATTGTATGCATTAAATAGTTTGTTACTTTGTTTTCCTAGGGTTAGTATATCTTGAATTTGGCTGAAATTTGAGATCTCTTAGGTTTTTTTGGGCTCTAGTGGCGTCTAGAGATTTGGGAGAGATAGATCCTCCTTTCAAATATAGGATCAATTGTATCTTGTTATTTTCCTTCCGTTAGGTTGATTATTCTAATAAAAACTATTGTTTTTTCAGTTTTTCGTTTGGATTGGTTGATCGTTCTTGCTGTTTTTGTCAAGATCGTTAGGTTTCACTCTTATTTTGTTTTTAAGATATGAATATATCTTTAATATTTTATCATTGAAAGTATAGCATAAATGCAGTTGTAGAGCTTATATGTCAATCAATTTCTTGTTGACGGGCTTCGGATTATCTTGATGAAGTAGTTCTTAGATTGATACATTTTTTATCTGTTTGCTTTCAGGATGATGTGTTGGCTGATATTTTAAACATTTCTCAGTTCCTAAGTCCCAATATCGCTGGCTTCCTCTTTTTCTATGGGCATCGGTTAAGCCTCTTGCGTATTGTTTGAATCTATCGATTTGTCTATTTGGAAAGCCTTCTGCAATCTCTGGAAGATGTTGATGGTTCTCTTAGTCTGTTTAGATAGAATTTCTTTCCTTTTTCATTTTTCCTTCATTTTTTTGAAGTATCATTTGCTTTGTAGACTACATCTATCCTGCTTTTGGTAGACCAATTATTTTCAGCTGAACTTTACATATTCTATTTATCAAGAAGGTATCTCCCTTTGCATTATAAGAGTCTGTTTGGGATTGCTGCAGTATTTTATAAAGCTGGTAATAAAATTGTTCTAGAGCAAGCAACTTTACTACTATGGTTGCAGAAAACAGCTTTCCGCTCCATAAATTTCTAAAAAGTTTTGAGAAAGAAGCGAGAAAATGATAAAAAAACAGTACCCAAATAAAATTATGAATGTTGTCTGAAAAGCACAACAGTCATAAAATTGTCTCAAATAGAACCTAAGTTTGTAGTAATTGTCTCCCAACTCCATCGCTCAACAATAATTCAAAGCTATGAACCATTATTGCCTCCTGGCCTTTACCCCAAAGAGTTTTTGGAATTGCCAAACAAATCAAAAGGTTTGTTTGAGATAGCTTTCTAATTGCTTTATTTATTAGATCATAATAATTATTTTTTTTTGCTACAGGTTTTTTTTATTATTTTCAATAAATTTTTTTACTAGGAGGCTACTTTCTTCAATAGCTTTTAAAAAGATATTCTCACCCACATTATCAATTTCTATATTGTAACAAAAAAAAAGTCAGTCTCATACAATTATTTATTAATTATTTAAAATAAGATAATATGTATTATTTATAATTATTGAAATTAAAAATATTTAATTTTATTATGAAATTGAGAGAGAGAGGGAGAGAGTATTGTCCTTTTAAAGAAAAGTTATTTTTCTTCCATATCTTTCACAATTTATTTTAAAATTTTAATGATTATAATGGAAAGAAGTAAGAAGTATTTTGATAATTAAAAATAAATAACCATTTTTTTAAGATAAATAGTAGATTTTAAGATTCAAAATTTGACTTAGCTTAATCTGGTATAGACTTAGCTAAATTCAAGTTTAATTTGATTTGTGCTTAATTGGCTCATTAAACATTTAAATGGCTTCAATGCAACCAAATTTTAATTAAAATTTTAACTAATCCTTAATCTCTAAGCAACATTTAAATCCCTTGCATCATAGTTAAAATTTTAACTAAACAGCTTGATGGGACAAATCCAATGAGCCCATCGTCAAATTCTAACATCACTAAGGCATTCAAATGTCCAATAAACTGTCAACGATAAAGGGATTCAACATCAGTTATCCATTCAAACCACATTTCTGTTATCCATTCAAACCACATTTCTCATGGAGGGGAGGAGAAAAGAAGGCATCGAAGCAAGAAGGAAAAGAAGATATGAGAGGAAGATAAATAATTGCCACCAAGCTCCTCATTGACCACCTCCAGGTCATCGATTGATGCCGGACATCCACCTTTCACTGGATTTCTACCTGACGTCAAACTTCCACCAGTCCTCGAACTTCTACCCGTCGCTAGACTTCCGCCCATTGCGAGACTTCTACCCAACGCCGGACTTCCGCCCGTCGTTAGAACTTTGCCAGTCTCTGGACTTTTATCGAACTTTTACCCGACGTTGGACTTCCACAGATCATCGAACTTCTGTCTATTGCCAGACTTTCGTCGGACTTCCACCTGATGCCGTAATTAATTTTATATAAAATAATAATTTTTCTTAATAAAATTAAAAATTATGTGAAAATATATAAAATAGAGATTTAATCAAACTTCTTATCAAGTTTATTCACAAACTTTAATTTGTATTGTTCATGAATATAAACGGGCTGAATACCAAATTATTTATATTTGTTTATTTTACACCCCTAAAATTTATCTAAACTTATTTGATTATTTAAATAAATCGATTGTGAACAAGGTCTGGTTTTCATTTGCACCTAAAGAATTTAGCCTAAAAAAAAAAAGAGATTATTACGTGGATTTTAGAATTTGTAACGTCGCAACGGGCTCTACATTGGGTGATATAACGACTACTAATTATCATCCGACGCCTTTCATTTTTTGAAAAAAAGAGAGGTGGTATAATTTTGAATCCTGCAGTACCGAATGTAAATGGCGGTGCTTCAACTTCTCGTCATCCGTCCGATCAAAAGAGCCGGTATCGGACGACCCCAAACTGGACAAGGAGGACGCGGGAAACTGCGTTTGCGGTGGCCAGTGTCCTGGATTATGGGTTTACTAAAACGCATTGGGCATTGCTTTTCTCCTATTTCCGAGGGAAGCTAGGATTAGGATGGCCGGAGGTGGAGCAAAGGCGGAGCCGGAGGAAGAGCTTTCGAGTAGCAGTGGTGGCGGGAGTTCTGAGAACTGGGAGAGGTCAGAGGAAGGCATTACTAAATCCAAGAACAAAGTGCTGCCCGATGGTTTTCTCGACCCTCTTCCTCGTCATGAATCCTCCAACCTGCAACGGTTTTCTGGTGAGTTTGTTTCCGTGGTCGCTTCTTTTCTTTCTTTTTTTCCTTCAATCCGGAGTTCTACCATATTTAATTGTAAAAGAAAATCAATCGGTCACAAGTTCAATGCATGTTTTTTTTCTTTTTTTAATCTTTTGGAGTGAAAGAAAATCAGAAAGATTGGAGCCGCTGGCTTTCTCTTTCGCCCTCTCCTCCCATCTTTAGTGAAAGTAAGCTACCGGCATTTTCTCTCCTGTATTTTTGTCATTTGATTGTGGGATTTATTAGGGATGTTGAGCTAAAACCGCTAAACAATGCACAGGGATTTGCTAAATTGGGAATTGAATAAAGCCGGTATTTTGGCTGGAACATCGATTAAGTAAATCCGGCCCGGGCTCAGGTTACTGGATTTAATAAGATTTAGGGAAGTGGGATTGGAAATTTTGGCCTTTTCTTAGTTGATAGTTGGTTATGCAACGTAGCAAGTTTTCCTGCTCTAACATAATGTAACTAAGAAGTACTTACAAAGGAAAAATTTCCAAGCACTTTGTAAGAGTGATAATTGTCACAGTTTCGATCAAGGAGGTATTGCAACCAAGGAGAACAAACACCCCCACTCAAGCACTTAGCAAGGAGGTGGTTGTATGGAAATGGCAAGGAAATATTTATTTTATTATTCTTATTAAGAGGGGAAGCCTTTTACATTTAGAACTTTTGCGTGACATAAAATGAAACATCAAATTTTGATGTAGTTAAGACCATAAAAACTTGATGACCCGACAATATAAATGGAATATGAGATATACAAACATAAACATAGCATTTATGGTAGGCGAAGCTATCATCTTCTTATTTGGGCCTCTTGTTTTGCATTGAAGCCCCTTTCTAAAAACAGAGCAGTGTTTGTTTTGTTGGGTGAGTTGCTATTTCTTTGATCACAAAACAAAACCCATGTTCAATATTGTCCCCTTCTCGACACCCTTTCTATTTGGGAAAAAACATTAAAAAAAATTCAAATTGATCACTAGGGTAAGTGAGAAGGCTAGATAGAATATTTGTTCAACAATTATGATGTTGGAAGAACTTTTGATTGAAGTAGTGAAATGTATAACTTCTATAGGGAAAATTGACCGCCATTGTAGACATGTCCTAAATATCCCAAAATTTTTATAATATATTTTGATCTAAAGTTATTCAAAATGTATTAATGGTGTACCCAAGGGCGGAACTACCTAGAATTAAGTGGGGGGGGGGGGGGCAGCCCCCC